>NW_027413701.1:2400000-2703536 GCF_048544455.1 Silene latifolia
AGATAGTGTTTCAGCTCCCTGAATACTTGCTCGTGGTCTGCGGTCCATTCAAACTTCTGGCTCTTTCTTAGTATGTCATAGAATAGCATGCACTTGTCCGAGGACCTTAATATGAATCTACTTAAAGCTGCTACCTTGCCAGCTAGTCTCTAAACGTCCTTTGGTTTTTCAGGTGACTCCAATTGCAGCACAGCCTTGATCTGCTCGATGCTGGCTTCTATCCCCCTCTGGGTTAAGATGTAGCCTAAGAATTTACCAGAGGACACTCCAAAGGTGCATTTAGATGGATTTAGCTTCATCTTGTACTCCCTCAGGGTGTTGAATGTCTCTGCCAGGTGCCGCATGTGATCTGTAGCTTTTTCTGATTTCACCACCATATCATCAATATATACCTCCATAGTTCTTATCTACTCTTTGAACATGCGTTTGACCAGTCTCTGATATGTGAAACCTGCATTCTTTAGGCCGAATAGCATGACATTGTAACAATATATCCCTCTTTCAGACATGAACGCTGTCTTTTCTTGGTCTGTAGGATCCATTTTGATTTGATTGTAACCACTCCATGCGTCCAGGAATGTCAGCATTTTATGTCTTGTTGTTGCATCCACCATTGCATCAATATGAGGTAGCGGGAAGGGATCCTTAGGGCATGCCTTATTGAGATCAGTGAAGTCCACGCATACTCTCCACTTTCCATTCTTCTTAGGAACCACCACCACATTGGATAACCACTCTGGATATTATACTTCTCTTATCTTTTTTGCTGCCAGAAGGCTGTCTACCTCCTGATTAATCACCTAATTCCTCTCAGTTGCTAACTTTCTTCGTCTATGCTGGATGGGTTTACATTTTGGGTCCACACTGAGTTTATGTGTTATGATGGATGGGTTTATTCCTATCATGTCGTCATGTGACCACGCAAAGCAATCCATGTTAGCCTGTAGAAATTCGATTAGTTGCTGCCTCAGGTTTCCTATGCATTCAGCTCCAATTAGCACGGTCCTTTCTGGGTGCAGCTTGTCCAGGTTGATCTAATCTAGGTCCTCAGCTGGGGGCTTAATGTATTCGTCCTGGACAGGCTGCTTCTGTAATTGCTATGCTGGAGGGCTGGTGGTGCAATTTAGTGCTTTCTTATAGAAGCCTCTAGCTTCCTCCTGATCTCCTTGTATTGTTTCTACCCCCCATGGAGTGGGGAATTTTATGCATTGATGATATGTTGAGGGGACTGCTTTCATTTGGTGCAGCCACGGTCTTCCCAGGATGACATTGTAGGTGGAGGGTCCGTCTACGACGAGGTACCTGATCTGCTTGTTGACCCCTCCCACATAGGTTGGGATGACTATCTCGCCCAGTGAGTTGGCTGTCTCCCCACTAAATCCTACAAGCGGGATGGTTTTCTTCTGTAAATCCTGCTCACTAAACCCCATGTTTTCTATGGTTTTCAGCATGATCAGGTTGACTGAGCTGCCTGTATCTACCAGGACCTTTTTTACTGTACAATTAGACATTGACGGGGTGATAATGAGTGCATCGTGATGTTCCCGTTCGTCACATATATCTCCTTCATCAAAGGTCACTGTGAGAAATTATGCAGGAATTTGCTGGCCTATCTCCCTTAGACTCAGTGGCGTGCCTTTTTGCTGTTGAGTATGTCAACCCGCTTAGATCTGAGCCGCTTGTTATCACGTTTATTATCTTGGTGCATGTGGGTGGAGTTGCAGGCTTCGCGTAGCCTACCTTATCCTGCTACTTACCCCCACGTGGTAATAGGTGGCTCAGTTCTCCTTGCTCATACAGACGCTTGATTTCCCTTCGCAGTGTGTAGCAGTCTTCAGTGTTGTGCCCAATGTCACGATGGAACTCACACTTCTTCTTGCTATCTTTTCGCCATGTCTGTCCTTCTACATGTGGTTTGGGCCACCTTACCCCATCTCCCTGAGTTCTTTCAGGATTCCTCTGATGCCTTTAATAAACCCGTACTCTGCCGGAGTAGGGAGTTTTCGATTTTCTTCGATCCTGTTAACTCCCCTTCCAAATGGCTTGTATCTTTCGTCCCTTTTACTAGTAGACTGCTTTCTTACTGATTTTTCTACGGCTGAGGTGCTGGATACGCTTGGTGTATTAGGCAGGCTGGCTCTGGCTAGAATGTCTTCCTCTAATCTGATTACGGCGGCTGCCTTTTCTTGTACCGCTTCAAAGCTATGACAAGGGTGCATGGCCAGCTGTTTATATAGGTCCGAGTCATGGTGAAGGCCCCTTCTGAAGGCTTCCACTGCTGTAGAGACATCACATTCCCGTACTGCCACCTTCTCATTGTTGAATCTTGTGTTGTATTCTCCAATGGTTTCTCCTGCTCCCTGAACGATTCTGTATAGGTCTTCTGCATGCTTTTGTGGCTTCCGGCTGCTTGCAAACTGCTGGGTAAATGCATTTACCAATTTAGAAAATGTGGAGATCGACCTGTTGCGCAGGCTCACAAACCATCAAAGTGCCGGTCCCGTTAAGGTGGATCCAAATCCTTTACACATGCAAACCTCCTTGACTTGCCCTACAGCTGCCACTGTCATCATCTTCTGCTTGTACTAGCTCATGTGGTCAAAGGGATTTGTTGTGCCATCAAAGAGAGGCAAATTTGGATTTGTGAATCCCTTTGGCATGGCTGTGACGGATATGGCGTCCACAAATGGCGAGTCGGCATAACTGTCAGGTGCTGCTTTCTCAAGTGGGGGTGGCAATCCCGGGACCCTGCTTAGCATCTCCCTTAACTCCAAATATTGCTGATTCATTATGCTTCCTGAGTCTGGGGTCCGCCTGTCAGCTGCTTGCTGATTCAGCGTGCTGCCTCCTGGTCCAAACTCTTGAAGGTTCTGATGCGTCGTTGCAGCTAGCGGGGTTGAAGTTACGAGTGTTCCTTGATGCTAATTTACCTGCGGGCTGCCTGTGGACCCTACTCCAGGTGTCTGGCCGGTTGCCGCGATATTATCAACAGGGATGCTACCTGATCGTGCTTCCACATGGCTGGCTAGCGGCCAGTTATCCGGTGTGAGGTATCCCAGCCCTCGTGGAGTTATTCTTCCATCTGATGATACTGCAGCTAGATCCAACCTTGTTACCAGTTCAGCTGGTATCTGTCAAAGCGGATTTCTGCTGCCTGATGCCCCCGCGTTAGATCCACTACTGGAGCTCTTCCTTCACCTGGTTTGCTTGCTGATGTGATAGACTGCTGCTTCAGAATGTCTATCTGTTCCCAGAGCTCTCTGTCTCTTTTCCTTGCTTCAGCTTCAGCTTTCCTCTGGTCTTCTCTCATGTTTTCTCATGTTTTCCATGGCCTTCTGAAGATTCTCTACGCCAGCGAGCAAGATTTGCGTTGGACTGGGTGGTGGGGTGAGGCCTGAGCTTGTTGTACTTTTATCTGATCTGGCTTGGGCTGCCGCAACAGGGGTTTTGGGAGGCAAAGAAGTTTTTGTCGTGGGTATGGTTCTTGAGGTGTGCCTAGGAGCCTGAGTCGACACCGTTGATGCCGGGTTTTGAGTAGAGTTTGGTGGCAACGACGGTTGAATGCTCCCTGACACGGCTTCTGACACTTGCTTATCCGTCGCGTATTTGGATTATCAACGATTGATGACCACAATGCCCCACGGTGGGCGCCAAACTGTTTAGGTGATTTTTACCAGGTTAATTATTTTAGGTCAATGTGGTCTTACTCGTTGGTTGTTTGATTGATCGTTTGTATTTGATATTTAAATAAGGAAATAAAGTATGAAATATAAATTGACACGTGAGATTTGGTGACGCGGAAAACCCAATGTGGGAACAACCGCGGGAGGGACGGTACCCTGCCAAATATTGCACTAGCTTTGAATGAGAGGATGAATACAATTGAGATGGAATGTAAAGTTATCTAGCACGAGGTATTGTGTGTGTGAGATCTTGAATGTCCTTCTTTGATGGCTTCCTTGGCTATTTATAGGGTAAGAACCCTAGGTGTATCCTACCTCGTTTATGGAAAGGAATATAACTTCCATAATAACTCTTTCCATAACATGCCATCTCCCTCCATTCTCCCTGATCTCCCTGACTTCTCCCTGTCTTCTCCCTGAACTCTTTCCTAAACACGGACGATCTTCCCAGTGGGCCTCGCCTTCCCTTGCACGCTTCCTGGCCCATCTGACTTTCCTCCACCCGCGGACTCCCCTTTCATGGTTCCTCCCTTTATGGCCCATCTCCTTAATTATTTACTAAGTGGGCTCTACCTGTTATGTAAATTTTAGCCCAAACACCTTGTAAAAAGGCATTATTGATATCTAATTGATGTAAAGACCAAGATTTGGTGACTGCTAGTGAAAGGATTAAGCGTACCGTCGTTGGTTTTACAACTGGACTGAAAGTTTCAGTGTAATGTTGGTGAAATCCTTTTGCTACTAGGCGTGGTTTGTGTTGTTTGAGGGAACCATCGGGATTGTATTTAATCCGATATACCCACTTACATCCTATTATATTTTGAGAAGATTGTTTAAGGACTAAAGTCCATGTTTGATTCCGTTCTAAGGCTTGGAATTCATCTTGCATAGCGGTTCTCCATTGAGTTGAAATTAAAGCTTGTTTGACCGTAGTTGCATTGGTAGTGAATTGGTAGTAGCGGTAGGAAGACAATTAATGAGATAAGTCGCCGTACTAAAGGCAAACGGCCAAAGGGTTGTAGGGAGACCGGTATGAGATAGAAGTGCTAAACCCGTTTCAACAATGTGACGGTGTCTTCTTTCAGCATACCCATTATGTTCTGGGGTATGAGGTGGAGAGGTGAAATGACTTATACCATTGTCGAGGAGGGTTGGGTTTAATTTCTGAAATTCGCCTTCATTGTCTGATAAAAATTTACGGATGGGTTTGCTAAAAAAATTTTCCACTAATGCTTTGAACTGAATAAATACTTGGGTTGTTTCAGATTTTTGTTTTAGTGGAAAAAGCCAGATATATTTACTAAAATGGTCGACACAAATTACGTAATATTTATATTTTTCGCGAGAATAGATAGGGCTAGTCCATAAGTCGGAGTAAATTAATTCTGGTGGTGATGTGGTTTTCAATGACGAGATTGTGGATGGAAGTTTCTTGCTTTTGCTAATATGGCACGATTCACAGTAAGAAAAACGAGACATATTAAAATGCAAATGTTTATTGATAATATTCATAACATCAAAGGTTGGATGGCCTAATCGATGATGCCATGACATCGAGGTTGAGTCTTTCGTGGTAGAGTAGACAGTTGGTTGTGACGGACTCAACTCGTAAATTCCATTCTTAGCTTGGCCCTGAAGAAGGGTTGCTCCCGTCGTTATTGCCTTAGTAAAAAAATTAGAATAGGAAAACACAACATAAGCATTATTTTCTTTACATAATTGCGAAATGGAGATAATATTTCGAGAAATTTTCAGAACATGTAAGACATTAGTCAGTTTAATTGAAGAGAAAGGTAAAGTGGTTGTACCTATATTGGCAATATTGAGCTCGGAGCCATCCCCAATAAGCAGATCGTCCAAGCCAAGATATGGCGAGTGAAGAGCGAGCGTATCAAGGTCGTATGTGATATGGTTCGATGTGCCGCTGTCAAGGAGGTAATTTGGGTTTTGGGCGGGTGGATTATGGGTTGTGGCAGTGTGGGTCTGGGGTGCGAACTGGTGTTGTCGGGTAGGAGGTGTAGGGAAAACAATGTTAGGAAATAACTTGCGAAATAAAGGGCAGTCGGCTATAACATGGCCGACTTGCCTGCACCATTGGCAGTGACCCTTGAAGGGCCGGGGATTTGGGTTGGTCGAGGTGGGTGTATTGCCAGGAGAGGGTGTATAGGCAGGGGTGGAATTGTTGTTGTGACGGTGGTTGTTGCGGTACTGGTTGTTATGGCGAAAGTTAAGATTGACAGTGGGTTGAAAAGGATCGGTTGTCGGGTTTTGCTTAATGAGAAGTTCGTGTTGAAGTAACTTCTCGTGAAGTGCTTCAAACGAAATTGGACTGTCTCGGGCGCGGACGGCATCGATTACGGGTTTGAATAGGTTATAATCGAGACCTTTAAGGACTTTGAATACGACATCTTTGCGATCCAAAACCTTATCCATTAATGCCAACTGGTCGATACATGCCTTAATAGCGTGCATATACTCGATAATTGATTGGTCAACGGTTTTTATGATTTAATCGAGGCGGTCTTTAATTTGTAAGATGTGGGTGCGGGACGGGTTTGCATAAGATTGAGCGAGAATGTCCTACGCCTCTTTCGAGGTGGTTACGCGGACAATCAAAGCTTGTATGGTGGCTGATAAAGTGCCCATTAAGGCACCCAATATTAAGCCATCTTGATTTAACCACGTAAAATACGCGGGATTCAGTTTCTCGGTTTCGTCATCAAAGACAATGGTGGGAGATGGTTGAGGGTGTGTACCACCAATGAAGCCGAGAAGGCTGAACCCGAATAGGATATGGGTCAACTGGAATCGCCACGATGTGTATTTGACGGGGTAAGTTTCACGCAATAATTTAGGTTGAGCGAGGTAAGCGGGGTGGCTGCATCGTGGGGGTTTGGGACTGCTTGTTCAGTGTTGGTCATGATGACAGGAGGTTGTATGGGTTTGGCAGTGGGTTTTGGTTGGCGTTTGAAGGTAGCGGAGCGTGGACAGAGGGTGTAGGTGGTGTTTCGGTTGGATCGTTTATGACCTTTTGATACCATGTAAGATGAGAGAATTGTATGTATTGAATGTATATTACAATGTAGAGAATGTATAGTATATATAGTTGAAGGGAGGAAGCTAAATAAGGCTAATATAAGGAGCCTTTTACATAATAGGATAGTAGATAATATGTTCCTCTATTTACAGTAGAAGATAATTCTAATAGCTTGATTTTAGGAGCTAATTGATTGCATTGCTTGTTTGAGATATTTGGTGAATATTGTTAATAAGTTATTCTATCTACCCTTCCTTCACCATTTGTCTAGTAACCCCATCTCTAACATAACAAATTAACAATCACTAAGTAAACCCCTTCATCCCCACCAGTTGATCCACCAGTGTCATCGCTGGCACCTCATGTCCTCCCGCTGGTGACCTGTTCCAGCTTTACTTTAAACCCGTCAAACACACTCACATACATATTTGCCGGCTCGATTATTGCCGCATACCCGCTCTTAACAACAGAAACACAACCAACACTTTCCTCTTATCTTCATAGGTAAGAACCATACTTTTTGATAGTCTTCATATTAGGTGTTACTCCCCCAATCAGACTACTAACATACTATATACTCAGTACACAATAACTCCAAAGAGATATAGAGGACGAAAAATCCCCCTTCACCCATAATCAACATAAAAATGAAGCACATTTTTTCAAGAAACTCCACAAAAATCAGGCCCTAATTGTGCTCAAGTGAACGAAACCCAAATTCACCCTCCCTATCATCATCCTCATCGATTCCGACTTCGTTTGCTTAATTCCAGTCGCGGTTATGTGATTTCGATCAATCAAATTCGAGTTCTCCAGTGATTACGGCGGCAGAGGAGCAAGGAGTGGTTGTCGCGACAGTGGGGGAGGCGACGTTAAGATGTCGAGGAGGGCATTTTACTCGTTTTATTCCATTACGATCGACGTGGAGCGGTGGTGGCTCCAGTGATTGTGCATTTTTGCTGGTTGAAAAGAAAGTGGTTTGTGGTGATGGTATAGTGTGGTGTTTATGGTATACGTGGACTGTGGAGGTTGTTATTTGTTAATGGGTTAATGTTATGGGTACAGGGTTGGTGGCTTAATTAGTAAGGGCAAAACAATCAATTTATGTTCTTTTTTAAGATTTGGTATTAAGTTTAGAAAAAAATAGGATTTTAGGTATAAGTTTTGAAAAAGAGTTATCTTAGGTATAAGTTTTGAAAAATGGTATTAGGGTAGGTATAAGTTATCAATTTACCCTAAATAAATCACCCAACACAAACCGATTACTACGAAATTTTATATGCATAAACTAGACTTGAAATAATCCCTAGATTCTTATATAACTTTTCGGAAAACAACACTTTAAGAACTCAAAATAAATTAAACAAGATAACCTACGAATCTGCCAAATTGCTGTAACTTTCTTTCTTTAATCTAATCATGTTTAACCAAATCTTTATGTAATTAAGCACGACTTCCACCATAATCCTACTATAATTTAAGTCTTTAAGATGAAAAATTGAATCTTAGAAAGATTAAAGACGACTTACAAAATAAAAGATTGAATCCAATGGAAGTATGTGCAAAATCCCCAAATTGATTCCACAATTCCCTTTTTCCTCTTTTCTCTCTAAGTTTTGTTTGAGTTTATGTTGAATAATAAAAGTGATGATAAAAAGATTGAGTTGGGTATATATAATGACAATAGAAACTTTTAAGAAACTGGGAAAAACAATAGGAAACTAGAATAATAATATAATAATAAGGTAGTCTTATAGAAAAGTATTAGGAACAATGTTGTCAGGATCGAGATCCTACTTTGGATCGAAGAGGGGTAGTAGGATCGGATCGCAGGATCGAATCGTAGGATCGTAAGATTCTACAAAAAGCTTGGATAAACAAGTTTATGTAAACTATTTGGTATAATTTGTGATGTATAATGTTATAATTTGTGATGTATAATGTTTAAAAGTTTATTTAATGACATGAAACTCTTAATAATCATATCAATATATTACATATACCTTTAATTTAGAGTTGTAAGTATAGAAGAACAACCAACTCACAAATTTGTTGTATAAATAAGCATTTTACGATCCTAAACGGTCCTACCATCGATCTTATCCGATCATGTACGATCCTACCCGATCCTGACCGATCCTATACCGATCCTACCACCAAAACGATCCTACGACGATTTGAATCGTTTTCCACTTTTTGGATCGTACTATCCTATGATCCGGATCGCGATTTTAAAACAATGATTAGGAAACTATTATTATATTACTGTTTTGGGTGGATTCTGTACAAAGCTGAATCAAGTCGGGGTAGAGTTTGATGCAGGGTTAACTAACTCGTCTACTATGTCTAAGACTGCAGGGCAAGATGCAATGTAAGTAAAATAAAGAAAATAAAATGAACAAGTAAGACAATAAATTTTGTACTTGGAAAACCCTTTAATTGGGAAAAAACCACGGGCACCAAGTCAAGAGAGGTTTTACTATGCATATGGAGAATAATAACGTAAGAAGATACAATATGGAGTATTTAGAGTGGCAGCGAAAATAAAACGAAAGACTATTATCAAGTTAATTGTGGTTAATAATTTTTTTATCTAATAATAACCACGGGCACACTTCGAGGAGGGTCGAGTCGGGCCGGTTTATTTCTGATTCGGGTCATTTTTAGGTTAACTATTATCAAGTTATTTGTGGATAATAATCAGTTTACAACAATAAAAATTCGGGTCGGATTAGGGTCGAATCAATTCGGGTTCAGGCCAAGTTCGCTTGAGTTCGAGTGGCTGGTCGGGTTTCTGGCCGTGTTTTGCGTGCTGGTTCAATTTTACCGGATATACTTTTGATTGTAGAGTGTGGCCCATGTGACTTGTGAGTTGTGACCAAACCTAACACAAATTCTCATTTTAAACGGACATTATCCATCTAAATCTGTAGATGGATAGTGTCCCTCTCACAAAATAAGAATAGATAGTGCAAGTGGGTGGAAAATGGATACCTCCACTTGCCCTCCGATTACATTTTGTGAGAGAGTCACTATCCGTCTTAGACGGATAGTCTGCAATGAGACGCTTTGCTAACCTTATTATCAAATTTTCTTTGTTGAAATTGTTCATTACTTCCTCCTATTTAAAAGGTTTTATTTTATTTTATTTTTTTTATATTTAACCGATTCTTTACGTTTTTTTAGGTGTAAATGAATGGTTAAAATAAAAGTACTCGTTAACATTCACATCAGTTATATGTATGTAAAGTTCAAAAAATCCGTATAAAAACAAATGTAAAGAACCTGAAAATAAGAGGGGTATCATTTAACATATAGAGTGAGGGCTTTGTCAAGAGCTAAGTCATTTATTACCATTGGCGGCGACTCTACAAATGCATACAGTGTGAAAAACATGGCGGGTTGTTATCTTCCAATTTTGTAGCATGTTTGTGCAAGACATTTTTTTTTTCATAAGTTATAGTATAAAAAATGTCTTTTTTATTAGAAAAAAAATTATTTTATGATATATAAATCATTCTAATTTAAGAATTAGCACTCATTTATATATGTGTTTAGTGTTTACTGCTTGAAGAGTCAAGGGCGAGAACACCTAAGATGGGGAGGGAGTGAATTAGGTATCTATTTAAAATTTAAGCTTTAATGAAAGCTTCTTTTAAAACTCTTAAACACTTTAAACAATGCTTAGATGAAAGGAGAAGTTGATACTTGAAAATAGAGAGTTAGAAGTAATCAACAACGATTCAGCAAGTAGAAGTTACAGTGTACTCTTTCTCTTTGATTCATAATCCTTGTAAGGTCTTCCAAGTCTTTCCCACTCCTCAAGGTTACCACATGAGCTTGTTGGTATGGTGGTGGTCCATTCCTAGGATGAGAACCTTGAGGAGGCAATGAGTGAGGAGCCCTTTGTAAGGAAGAAGGGTTTTGGTTGGCCATATATGAATCAAATGTCCGTTGATGTGCTTGGACATTTGAGAGTTCGGTCTTCAAGCTTTTGAATTGATTTTCAACCTTGGCATCCATGTCCCTTAACAGTTTCTCAAGAGAAGAGATGGGGGATGGGTGGTTCTATGTATTGTTGTTGATTTTGTGGAGGTTGGTTGAAATTTTGTTGTTGTTGATACCCTTGTTGTTGGTATCCTTGTTTTTGGTTTAGTTGTTGAGATTGTTGGTTTGAGTGGTAGCCTTGTTGTTGGTATGGAGGATTTTGGTTTTGGTTGCGGTAGTTGTCTCTTTGATGAGGTGGGATGTAGTTCGGATTGTCATGTTGCCTTTGACCCCGATAGTTAGAGCCTTGGCCTTGGTTTTGATGGTAATGCCGAGCGTGGTCGGGTTTGGATGGAGGCATATATTGAGGTTGTTGATATTTGGGATCCAACGGTTGCCCCGCATATGAGAGCTTCGGGTCTTGATTAGGGAAGGCACGGTAGAGGGTCTCGTGGCGTTGGTAGGAAACCCTTGGCACACCTTGCCCTTGGAGAGCAAAACACTCTTGTTATTGGTCATCTTCCGGTATAGGTGAACAATACTCAATGGTGTGCCCCACACCGCCACAATAATCGCAAAACATTTGAGGAGAATAGTGCATAGGTGGAGACCTCGGTTCTTGGACGTAATAAACCTTGGAGTGGCTAGGTCCACCTACATTAGCATGCTTTGACTCGCCGTTCTTCTTTGCCAATTTGAATTCTTCAAATTCCTTTGTCAAGGTATCCAATTTTGCCTTATACTCCATCTCTATCTTGGAAGGTCCTTCAGTTTTATAGTCCATATCTCTAGCATAACTACTCTCCATCTCGGAAATGTTTTGAATCATTTCCGTGATTTGAGCATTATTCATTCCATCAAAATTTCCATCGGGCGCCGCCACTATCATGTCCCGGAACCTTTGATCAAGAGTTTGAAAGAAGGTTTGAGTGGTCATCCATTTTGGGATGCCATGATATGGAGAAGATGAGAGAAGGTCTCTAAAACGCTCCCAAGCTTCACTTAGAGTCTCCATTGGTCTTTGTTTGAAAGTTTGAATCTCATGACGAATCCTCGCGGTCTTAGAAGGTGGGTAGAATTTCTTGATGAAGGCCTTGGATAGAGCTTCCTAAGTAGTGAACGTGCCCGACTCATGGGAATTTAACCACTTCTTTGCGTTATCCTTCAAAGTGATTGGGAAGAGCATCAAAAGAATTTGCTCCTCCGTCACACCGTTATGCTTAATGGACCCCGCTTTTTCTTTGAAGAAAGTAAGATGTTGGTGTGCATCTTCGTTCTTCATTCCATGGAAAGTGTCTTGTTGCATGTAGTTGATTACATGATGCCGGAGTTCGAATGTATTAGAAGCAAGGGCTCCATAATTGATAGCCGAACATGCACGGTTGGGGTCCGGTCTATTGTAATAGCCCATGGGTTAGTCCGCCATGTCTTCGTTTATGAGATTGTTTCGTGGAGATTCAGTTGCGTTTGTATGGTTGGAATGGTGTGAATGTGTTGGTGAATTTAGTGGTGAATCAATGGGGGAGTTTTGAGGTGGAGAGTTGTGTGGAATGTGAAGGGGTGATACGGTGAAGGAAGAGGGTGGTTGGTTTAGATTATCTATTGTGGAAGTTTGGGTGTTGGTTGGGTTAATGGAAGGTGGAGATCTCCGAATTACCGCTAAAGCTTTTCTTCTTCAAGCCCGAAAAGTCTTCTCAATCTCACAATCAAGAGGAAAAAGAGGTCCGATGTAACACCTATTCATGCACTCAAGCAAGAAAATCAAATCGCCGTAATGCAATGGGATTGCACTAGGACAAGAGGGAAGAAAATAAACAACAAATATAAAGAACTAAGCCTAGATGTAAACAAACAATCCTATCCAATATTACCGTCCCCGGCAACGGCGCCAAAAACTTGTTGTGAATTTTATTTGTAATTCCTCGCAAGTGTACGATGTCGTTGTACTTACGAGGGTCGGACCCAAAGGACGATGTCTTTGGCTCTAGGATTAGTTATTTAACTACTAGTTTAGTTCAACTAAAATAATTTTGAGAAGGTTTAACTAACTAGAGGGAATCACTAAAACAAGGAAAATTAGATGAATGCTTAAGATGGAGAATAACAATAATTAAGAGGCTAAGATGTTGGGTTCACTCATATGGGTAAGTGGAGATATGCATAGGGTGATGAATTCGAAAGCAAAAACATAGAAGAGACTCTATTTCTCGATATGAGACTAATCCCTAAATTAAATCGATTAAGTCCTCACCTAACCAACCCAACTACAATTTCATCATGCTAATCCTATTTCACTAGCCAAGTTCTCACCTAACAAGCAAAGATAGATAGTGGAAGCACTTAAATTCTCATTCAAGTATTAACACAAACACCTAGCATGCATAATAAAATTGAGATGCTTAAACTCAAGAATTGTAATCTTTCTATGCTATAATCTACCCTTATGACTCCATATGAGATCCTCCTCCATCCTAGTAAGGCACTACTCACACATGGCTATGATAACAAGCACAAAAGATGGATGCTTTGACATGTGACAAACAAAAGGAAACATATTGCAAAGATAAATTACTAAATAAACTTGAATAGGTAAACAAATGAAAGATAAACAAACTAGAAGAGAAATTATACCAATTCTAAGACAAAGTTGCAATCTTGGATTAATGGAAGAGAATATCTTCACCAATCTTCAAATTCAACCCAAATACCAAATGTAAACAATTTAACAATACTAATTCTAAACTAATATAAGAAGCAAGGAAAGATTAGAGTTTTGATTAAGGGTTTGCATAAGGTTAAGGAAATAATTTCAGATCTAGGGTGTTGTGTACAAATGATTAAGGGAGGGGGTATTTATAGGTTGCACCACAATTAGGGTGAAATTACAAAGAGGCTTCGAAATGCGGAATAGTACTCCCAGCCGGTGGGCCAGCTGCCGGTGGCTGACCCGGCTGGGAGTTCGCTGCTGGAAGGAAATTGTAAATTTGAAGTCGTCAGGTGTCCTTGGCCGGGGGGGCGGTTGCCGGTGGCTGACCGGCTGGAGTACATTGACTTCTTCGTTTTTTTGTTGACTTCTTAGCTTCACCTTGCACTCCCAGCCGGTGGGCCGGCTGCCGGTGCCTAGCCCGGTTGGGAGTTCGTTGTAACTTCCTTGATTCTTCCTTTCCTCTTGTTCTCCCAGCCGGGTAGGCGGCTGCCGGTGGCTTGACCGGCTGAGAGTTCGCTGTAAATTCTTCCTAAGTAGCTTTGTTGTATACATTGGGGGAGTCCCAGCCGGCTGACCGGCTGCCGGCCCACCGGCTGGGAGCTCAACTCAGCCTTTCTTCCTCCTTCTTCCACACTTAGTCTATTAAACCGTCTCCTTTGCTCCGATTCCTCCGTCCCCGCCTTAAAACCTGCAAGTGGGACATAATATCATAGTCTAGGGAACCGGGGTACAAAACGCAAGGAAAGACATATAAAACTGACTCAAATTAAGTCAGAAAGTATGAAAATAGAGGAGGAAGATGGTGCAAATAAATCCTATATCAAACCTTCCCACACTTGAACATTACTCGTCCCCGAGTAAGTGGGTGAGTCAAAGCGAGTCCTTTATTTAGCTATAGACTAATTATACTAATAATATCCGATGGAAGGCAATTAACGAACCTCCTCCGTCCTTCAACTCACGTAGACATGCCTATGAGTTAAGGCACAACTCGTAAGGCAAGTGGGGGCTTGCAAGAAAAATGTGATGCATCCAATCATGTGAGCACAAAAGTAATTAGTAGAATGCATCTAACAGAAAATGGTCCTCCTGTAATACTACGGTTTTATGAGTCTCTGGGTACTCTATCTAGTGGGCCTTACTCTGTCGAGTAAGGGTGTTTTGGGTTTTTAAAACAGTTTCTGTCTGTAGAGTACTCGATCGAGTAGCCTTGGTACTCGATCGAGTAGGGGGCACTCGATCGAGTATGTTGGGCACTCGATCGAGTGGCTCGTTTTATGGGTAATGTTTTGTCGGGTTTTGTTAATAATGTGAACTAATATATAAACCTTTCCGTCACTTTCATAATACACTTTTATCAAACCTAATTACTTCAAAAGAGATTTCAACCTACGTACTTCGCATCTTTCGCATTATTGACAAATCCCGGAGCTTGGGAGGTCGGAATCTATCGTTCTTTACATCCTTGTGATCCTTGCGTCGAGGGTAAGATATACGTACCGATTTTATAGTATTTTATTAAGGTTGTTTAAACCCTAATTTAGGGATTTGGGGGTTTTGTTGGTTTTTATGATTGTTAGTAATTTATGTGATCATATGTTAGGAGGAGAATTCGTAGAGGAGGCTTTTTGATAACAGCTGTTGAGATCGTCTGATTGTTTTGTATTCCAGGTAGGGTTTCCCTAATTAGTATTATTCACATATGTGTTGGTTGTGATCTATGTTTGTTGAGTATTATCATACGAGTATTGTGACGGTTGTTGGAATTGTTTACTGCTGGTAGTTATGATTGATTGTATCTGTCTGTGGTATTTGGGGTGCATCCCTGGCTGAGTGGGGTCACTTGCGGGAGTGGCTTCACGCCCATTATTCGCCTACTGTGGAACCCGGCACAGAAGGGATGTGCACATTAATGGATTTGGGTTATTCGCTCTATGGTATGAGCGGGGCTTAGGTGGGAACGGCTGTGGTCCCCCACTGGCGGAGTGGAGTAACCTGTTGCGACGGGTACTCTGGCAGGACTACACACTTTAGTGTGTAGTCGGTGATGAGGAGTTGATTGTGGAGTCTGGGTTATGTGGCGGTTGAGATATGTTGGTTTCTGTCTTATTGTAGTTGTATATGTATGATTGTGTGAATAGTACTGACCCCGTTTTATTGTTTTAAAAACTGTGGTGATCCATTCGGGGATGGTGAGCAGTTGTTGAGCAGGTATGAGTCGAGACATATGGGCTAGCTAGGATGTGTCACCTTCAGATGATAGAGTCTTCCGCTGTAGCTTGAGTAGTTTATCAGACATTTGTTTAGTTGTTTAGACAGTTGGCTTATGAACCTGTAATCCGTTTTTGGCAGTTTGGTTTTTGGTTTGTATTCACTTTAAACTTTATACTATTTAAACGTTGTTTCTTTATTGTCTTTTGATTATCATTGTCTCGGGAAACCGAGATGGTAACAGCTTTATACCTGAGTGGTTCTGGTAAGGCATTTGGAGTATGGGGGTGTTACAAAATGGAATCAGAGCAACGATCCTGAAACCTGTAACTAATGAATCTAATGAACATAGGAAGTCAAAAAAAATGAACCCGGGGTAAAAGTTGTAGGAGCTAATGCAAAGGCTTGGGAGACGTCCTAAAGTCGCTAACTCGCCCTACAATTTTGAACCGGTCACATGGGGGGTATGTGTCGGAGTCGTGTGTGTTATCTTTTGGTTTGTGTGTGTACGTAATGATATATGTTGAGAATCATTGGATGTTGGAAATGGAGGATTGGGTGTGTGGTTAAAAGTTGAAGAGGTGTGTTTTATATGTGGAATTGAATGAAAGGCATGTTAGCTGTTTATAATGTGGCACTTGATAACATGAAGTAGATTATTTTTGTTGATTGTATGAGGAATTGCGTAGATTTGCATGCGTAGTTGTAATTATAATGTTGAGATACTAATGAATGCATAGTACGTTGGGGTATGTGAGATAACATGCGGGTAGTATTCACGAGTCTGCATGACTCGATCGAGTGGGGGGCACTCGATCGAGTAAGTGAGGTGCTCGATCGAGTGGGCCTGACTTGATCGAGTGGTTAAGTTGACGTTTTTATGATCAGAACTGTGTTTTTGGGTACTCGATCGAGTACGTAGGGGCACTCGATCGAGTGGCCTGTCAGCTTGATCGAGTATGTTAGAGATCAGAAGGTCTGTTTGGGGTCTGGAGTCGGGGCACTCGATCGAGTATGTTGGGCACTCGATCGAGTAGCCTTCACTCGATCAATTAGGTTTGGGCACTCGATCGAGTGGGTTCTGGGCAGGCTGTTTTCGTGTTTTGAGTTATAGTACGTATGTTTATATATACCTTTTCTTATATAGTTTCAAGATGCCGCCAAAGAAAACCGCTTTGTATGCGAGAGTTGAGAGCATGAACGTGGATGACATAGTTAAGATGTTGGAGCATCAAGATGCTCTTACAGAGGCCCTTAAGAGAGTGGGGAAAGATAAGGAGGTTGATCACTCTAAGATCAGCCTGTACATAGCAAGGTTTAACCCAAAAGAGTATAAGGGGACCGGGGAGCCAATTCTTCTTGACAATTGGCATAGGGAGATGGAGAACATTCTGGATTTAGTGCATTGTCCGGATGAGATGAGGGTAGAACAAGCTGTGTTCTATTTCAGGGAGGCAACAGGAGAGTGGTGGGACAAGGTGAAAGTGAGTGCTAGAGAGATGTATGAGAAGCAGGGGCTGCCTGCTATTCCTTGGGAAGAGTTTAGGAAAGCTATAAAGAGGGAGTTCGTGCCGGAACATGTGAGGAGTAAGCTGAGGGAGGAGTTTGATGGGTTCAAGATGACCTCTGAGATGTATGTGGCTGAGTACTATAAGCAGTTTAATGAGAAGTCTAGATATGCTGAGGATATGGGACTGAGTGAGGAGAACCTAGCTCTGAGGTTCGAGAAGGGGTTGACCCCCAAGATAATGGATAAGCTACCCGTGGGAGTCCTTACTGATGTTAAGGAAGCTTATGAGAGGGCTGGGAGAGCTGAGAGGTTGGTAGAGATGGCCCGGGAGAGAGGTGCTGAGAAAAGAAAGGCCGAGAGCGAGGGTGGTGGCCAATCTAACTACAAGAAAGGCAACCACAATCAGGCTAGAGCGTATTCTTCTGGTTCAGGGTTTAGTGTTGCGGCTTCATGCGGGCGTGGCCGTGGTAGTAGTGGTGGTAGTTGGAGTATGACCTGCTTTAACTGTGGCGGTGTAGGCCACAAGAGGCATGAGTGCATTAGTGCGGCGAACGGGGGTTACCAGAGATCGGGACAGGGGAGTTTTTCCCAGGGGCCGGCATAGAGTTTTGCGAGTAACAGACCAGCTGGGGCATGGAGCAACCGGGGAGGTCAGAGCAACAACGGTGGAGGTAACCACAATGGCGGTAATTCTTATCAGAAACCAGTTACCAACACGAACAACAACCAAGGGTCGGGTGCTAAGCCGACTACTTCAGCCAGTACTGTCCAGGGAGGTGGGCAGAAGACCAGTGGAAAGCTGTTTATGATGGACAAACAAGCAGCTGAGGACGACGCACATGTTATCACTGGTACCTTTCTTGTTAATGGTGTTCACACCTTTGTTTTGTTTGATTCAGGGGCGTCTCAGTCATTTGTATCTTCGAGTCATGTTAAACAGTTGGGCTTGAGAGAGTATGAGTCTGTAAGTGAGAGAGTTTTTATACCTTCGGGAGAGTCTGTAACATGTGGGAGGTTGTTTAGGGATGTATCTTTGATAGTTGGGCAAGTTGATCTACCTGTAGACTTGCTTGAGTTTCCTTTAAACGGTTTTGAGATGATAGTCGGGATGGATTGGTTAGGAAAGTATAAAGCAAAGATAGATTGTCATCAAAAGAAAGTGTCTCTTAGAGGTCCTAAGGGCAGTAGTGTGTCTTATCGTGGGTTTGTTGTCAAGCCCAAAGTTAAGTTGATTGCAGCTGTGACCTTGAAGTCCTATCTGAGGAAGGGGTGTCCGTTGATCTTGTGTCATGTGAGAGATGATCGGATAGAGAGTCCGACAGTTGATCAGATACCACTTGTGGGGGAGTTTTCAGATGTCTTTCCAAAGGAGATCCCGGGGTTGCCACCGAAGAGGGAGATAGATTTCACGGTTGAGTTGAAACCGGGGACGGGGCCAATCTCTAAGGCACCGTACCGGATGGGTCCTAAGGAGTTGGAGGAGCTCAGGAAGCAGTTGAACGATCTGATAGAGAAGGGATACATTAGACCAAGTGTATCAGCGTAGGGAGCATCAGTTATTTTCATGAAGAAGAAAGATGGGAGTTTGAGGTTGTGCTTAGGTTACAGGGAGTTTAACCGAGTTACGGTAAAGAACAAGTATCCTTTACCAAGGATAGATGACCTGTTTGATCAGTTGAGTGGAGCATCAGTCTTTTCCAAGATTGATTTGAGGTCGGGATACCATCAGGTGAAGATTTGGGAGGTGGACATACCAAAGACAGCTTTCACGCCGAGGTATGGCCACTATGAGTATGTGGTGATGTCTTTTGGGTTATCTAATGCACCGGCTGTGTTTATGGACTTGATGAACAGAGTTTTTCAGTCAGTTTCTGGACAAGTTTGTGGTGGTTTTCATTGATGACATCTTAGTCTATTCCAAGACTAAGGAGGAGCATGAGGAACATCTGAGGATCGTGTTGCAGACCTTGAGGGAACATGAGTTGTATGCTATTGTCCAAGTGTGAGTTCTGGTTAGAGAAAGTTGCTTTTCTGGGGCATGTGATCTCTAAGGATGGGGTAGCTGTGGATCCGGAAAAGATTGAGGCAGTGACCAAGTGGAAAGCACCAAAAAATGTAGCTGAGATTCGAAGTTTCTTGGGTTTAGCTGGATACTACAAACGGTTCGTGAAGGATTTCTCCAAGATTGCTAGACCTATGACAGCTTTGATGAGGAAAGAGAACAGGTTTCGTTGGGATGAGAGTTGTGAGACGGCGTTCCAAACATTAAAGGAGCGTTTGACCACAGCTCCAATCTTAGCATTGCCTGAAGGGAGTGAGAACTTTGAGGTTTATACAGATGCCTCAAAGAATGGGTTGGGATGTGTGTTAATGCAGAACGGTAAAGTAATTGCCTATGCTTCTAGGCAATTGAAGCCTTATGAGGAGAATTATCCTAAACACGATTTAGAGTTGGGTGCAGTGGTGTTTGCTCTCAAGATTTGGAGACATTACCTTTACGGGGCGATCTTTAAGGTATTTTCTGATCACAAGAGTCTCAAGTACATATTCACTCAAAAGGAGTTGAACATGAGACAGAGGAGGTGGATGGAGTTGATTGGCGATTATGACATAGATATTATCTACCATGAAGGGAAAGCCAATGTTGTTGCAGATGCTTTGAGCAGGAAGAGTGTACATTCTTTATGTACAGCTATATCTTTGATGAGGTTGAGAGATGAGGTGGGGAAGTTTGGGATACATATGATGCAGAGAGGGGATGCCATGGGAGATTTGACCATGCAGCCTGATCTTTATGATGATATACGAGGTAAACAGGCTTTGGATCCTAAGATGGTAGAGTGGAGAGCTGGAGTAGAGAAAGGGACAGTGTCTAGATTCTCTATTCATTCAGATGGTAGTTTGAGGTTTGGGAGGTGGTGTGTCCCTAATGATGAGGAGCTGAAAAAGACAATCATGACAGAGGTACATTGTACACCGTATCGGTACATCCAGGTGGTGACAAGCTTTACAAAGATTTAAAGAACACGTTCTGGTGGCCTGGGATGAAGAAAGAAACAGCTGAGTTTATGGCCGGTTGTTTGACATGCCAGAGAGTTAAAGGGGAACAGCGTCGACCACAAGGTAAGATTCAGTCTCTTGAGGTACCTGAGTGGAAGTGGGAATCCATTTCTATGGATTTCATCGTGGGTTTGTCAAAGAGTCAACAGGGTAACAACATTATATGGATTATAGTGGATCGACTGACTAAGTCAGCTCATTTTGTGCCAATGAAAGATACATGGACTAAAGCACAATTAGCTATGGCTTATCGGAAGAATGTGCTAAAGTTAAATGGGGTGCCTAAAGACATAGTATCTACCAGAGATATGAGGTTTATCTCCAAGTTTTGGAAAGAGTTACAGGAATCTTTGGGAACGACATTGTAGATGAGTACAGCATTTCATCCTGCAACAGATGGTCAGACAGAGAGAACCATCAAGACTCTTGAGGATATGTTACGAACTTGTGTGATGGACTTTGGTGGTAGCTGGGAATAGAGGTTGGATTTGATAGAGTTTTCTTACAACAACAGCTATCACACTAGTATTGGCATGACACCGTTTGAGGCCTTATATGGGAGGAGATGTAGGAGTCCGTTCTGTTGGGACGACAGTGCTGAGGCAGTGGTTTTAGGACCAACGATGGTACATGACATGGTTGAGCAGATTAGGATGATCAGGGAGAGGATGAGAGCAGCTTAGGATAGGCAAAAGAGTTATGCAGATCTACATCGCCGGGATATCGAGTTTCAGGTTGGGGACAAGGTTCTTCTGAAAGTGTCTGCCATGCGTTGGGTTATGAGATTTGGGAAGAAAGGAAAGCTGAGTCAGAAGTTCATAGGGCCATATGAGATCTTAGACAGGGTTAGAGAGGTTGCTTACCGTTTGGCTTTACAGTCTTCTTTGGATAGGGTGCATAATGTGTTTCATGTATCTCAGTTGCGGAAGTATGTGAGTGATACGTCATATGTGTTAGAGGCAGAGAGCATAGAGCTAGATGAGTCCTTGTCTTATCTTGAGGTGCCTAAGCAGATTTTTGACCGGAAGGTTAGGAAACCTAGGAGTGGTGAGACAGTTTTGCTTAAGATCCTTTGGTCTAATCATGAGGTAGAGGAAGCTACATGGGAGGCAGAGGAGACTATGAGAGAGCATTACCCTTTCCTTTTTGATCAAGTATGTATGGTTACGGGGACGTAACCTTGTTTCTTTTAGGGGGGTAGCAGATGATCGCAAAGAGTTTTACACCCTTTTTGTGTTGTGTCGGTTTGTTTTGTAGTGATTTGAGTCGGGTTGGGTTTGGTTGGTAACATGTTTTTTTATGTTAATTTTTATGTTGGTTGTTGTGTCGGGAGTGTGGTAGTATGTTCTTGTTTTGTTGTGGTTTGAACTTCGGGGACGAAGTTCTTTTTTAGGAGGGAAGACTGTAATACTACGATTTTATGAGTCTCTGGGTACTCTATCGAGTGGGCCTTACTCTGTCGAGTAAGGGTGTTTTGGGTTTTTAAAACAGTTTCTGTCTGTAGGGTACTCGATCGAGTAGCCTTGGTACTCGATCGAGTAGGGGGCACTCGATCGAGTATGTTGGGCACTCGATCGAGTGGCTCAGTTTACGGGTAATGTATTGTCGGGTTTTGTTAATAATGCGAATTAATATATAAACCTTTCCGTCACTTTCATAATACACTTTTATCAAACCTAATTACTTCAAAAGAGATTTCAACCTACGTACTTCGCATCTTTCGCATTATTGACAAATCCCGGAGCTTAGGAGGTCGGAATCTATCGTTCTTTACATCCTTGTGATCCTTGCGTCGAGGGTAAGATATACGTACCGATTTTATAGTATTTTATTAAGGTTGTTTAAACCCTAATTTAGGGATTTGGGGGTTTTGTTGGTTTTTATGATTGTTAGTAATTTATGTGATCATATGTTAGGAGGAGAATTCGTAGAGGAGGCTTTTTTATAACAGCTGTTGAGATCATCTGATTGTTTTACATTCCAGGTAGGGTTTCCCTACTCAGTATTATTCACATATGTATTGGTTGTGAACTATGTTTGTTGAGTATTATCATACAAGTATTGTGACGGTTGTTGGAATTGTTTATTGCTGGTAGTTATGATTGATTGTATCTGTCTGTGGTATTCGGGGTGCGTTCCTGGCTGAGTGGGGTCACTTGCGGGAGTGGCTTCACGCCCATTATTCGTCTTCTGTGGAACCCGCCACAGAAGGGATGTGCACAGTAATGGATTTTGGTTATTCGCTCTATGGTATGAGCGGGGCTTAGGTGGGAACGGTTGTGGTCCCCCACTGGCGGAGTAGAGTAACCTGTTGCGACGGGTACTCTGGCAGGACTACACACTTTAGTGTGTAGTCGGTGATGAGGAGTTAATTGCGGAGTTTGGGTTATGTGACGGTTGAGATATGTTGGTTTCTGTCTTATAGTAGTTGTATATGTATGATTGTGTGAATAGTACTGACCCCGTTTTAATGTTTTAAAAACTGTGGTGATCCATTCGGGAATGGTGAGCAGTTGTTGAGCAGGTATGAGTCGAGACATATGGGCTAGCTGGGATGTGTCACCTTCAAATGATAGAGTCTTCCGCTGTAGCTTGAGTAGTTTATCGGACATTTGTTTAGTTGTTTAGACAGTTGGCTTATGAACCTGTAATCTGTTTTTGGCAGTTTGGTTTTTGGTTTGTATTCACTTTAAACTTTATACTATTTAAACGTTGTTTCTTTATTGTCTTTTGATTATCATTGCCTCGGGAAACCGAGATGGTAACAACTTTATACATGAGTGGTCCTGGTAAGGCACTTGGAGTATGGGGGTGTTATACCACCTCCTCATCTAAGTGGCCGAATTTTTCAGCCCAAAACATAGTCTCGGTGGGGAAATACCGTCTCAGAGTCTCAATGGAGGTTTCAACTCCTTAAGCGTGGCCCAAGCAACCCTAATGTGTCCAATAAAGCTCAAGAAACGGGTTCTAGAGTGGGAAAGGGGAAAAAGGGACTAGACCTCCGAGAATTACAAAATCAACACAAGATTCAAACAAAAGACCCATGACTAAGGGGACCTTAAGTCAACGACATCCTCACGGTTTCCACTCGTCTCTCATTTGAATTTCCGGGTGTTTTTTTTTACAAAAAGTAACCATAACACTCTCCTACTTCGACTCGTGAGAACGTGTCCGCAATCTAATGTGTAAGACCGTCCCATGTCCAAATGAAATGCAAAATGTAATGTTTAGGTATTTTGACCCAAGTCGATTGATTAGGGTCAATGTAGTCTATATTCGTTGGTCGATTGTATAATGGTTCGTATGTCAATAAGTAAATAGGAAAATAAAGTGCGTAATGTAAATTGACACGAGCGATTTGGTGACGCGGAAAACCCAATGTGGGAACAACCGCGGGAGGGACGGTACCCTGCCAGGTATTGCACTATATGAATAGAAGGACGATTACAATCACGGTACGAAGCTAATCCTGCTGACCCTAGGTGTCAGGCCTGCAAGATCTAGAATGAACTTATATTATTTGCAGAGATGTGGTCTTGAATGCGGGTGTTGAATGGATGAATTCTTGATTCGCTCCCTTGGCTATTTATAGGGTACGAACCCTAGATATGTCCTACCTTGAATATGGAAAGGGAATATAATTTCCATAAGGACTCTTTCCAAACCCAGACTCCCTTGCCAATTCTCTTTGATCTCCCTGACTTCTCCCTAACTTCTCCCTGACACTTCTTTCCTTAACGCGG
Organism: Silene latifolia; assembly: GCF_048544455.1. Taxonomy (NCBI): domain Eukaryota; kingdom Viridiplantae; phylum Streptophyta; class Magnoliopsida; order Caryophyllales; family Caryophyllaceae; genus Silene; species Silene latifolia. Next base: position 2,423,939 of record NW_027413701.1, read on the forward strand.
GCGCCTTCTATGATGGGCTCCTGACCTCTCTTTAAGCCCGTTTCTCCACTCCCTTGTCCGCGGGCTCCTTTCCTCCTTATCACTCTATCTATAGCCTTTACTTTATTAAGTGGGCCTTCTCCATTATACTATTTTTAGCCCAAACAGTTTGCCCCAAATTTCTTGTGAAGTACGCTTTCAAGTATCGAGCAAGGAATTTTACGTAACCAAATGCCAAAAAACCCTACGCCGTCTTTTTTTACTCCTTCCCATGCAAGCCGCCCATCTCCTCTTTTCTCGCACCCAGCTCCCTCTCTCCTCTTTATAACCCCAACGTCCATCTTCCACTCTCATTAATCATTTCAAATCATTTCAAAAAATTCTTCTCTCTTAAACCCTCAACCTTCCTCCTCGTTCACTCCTCGCCGGCTTCACTGTTCTCCTTCCCCGTCTTCATCATCAGGTAAACCATCTTCTCTTCTTCTTTTAATCTTTATTTTCTCTCTCCACCATGGGCAAAACTCGTCAATCCTCCACACCTTCTGATCGTAATTTCGACCCCACTTTCCCTTCTCGGGGGCTTTTTAAGCACCCCCACGACTGTGATTCTGCTTTAACGCCGGCCGACATCCCTACGATCAAGAATCTGCTTGGTCTTGGTGACGGGGTGGATATCGCCATCCCTGAACCGGGACAAAAAGCTGACGCCCTTCGTCCAGGGTGGGTTAGTTTCTACCTGTACCCGTTTAGATATGGCCTCCGTTTTCCTTTCCCTAAACTCATTCAAGATTTTATCTTCACCAACAATTTCTCCATGGCACAAATTTTTGCTGCCATTTGGAGAGTTCTTCTCTATTCTTTGGCCGCTGGTCAGAGTACTGGCAAATCTGTCACTCTGGGCGATCTGGCCCATATGTACAACATCAGATCCCTGGGCAGGAGTCAATTCTCATTCCGGGGCCGCGGAGAGGCTCCCTTCAGACACGTGTCAAAATCTCGCGATGAGAAATGGTTTGAGGACTTCTTCTATGTGAGGAAGGACTTCATCCAGCCTCCTGCTGATTATATTTTCGAGAAATGGGCTCTGACTTCGAGTAAGTAGCCTTCCTGTCACCTGATTTGTTTTATCTCGCTACTTACTAGCTTACTTCATCGTCTTCGTGCAGGCCCCTGTCACCTCACCCGTATCGGCGCCAAGATCCCTGCCTGCAGCAAGCTGTTCAGCATCTCTGAATCTGAGAGAAAGTTCCCAGACCTGCTTCCCGGTTTTTCACATGCTTCTTCCTCCAATCCTCCTCAATCAGCCCACAGTATGTCTTCTGGTAAGGTTTCTGTAACCACTTTTGTTTCCATGTTGTTTCTGCTGATGTTTTAAGCATTCTATCGTCTAAGACTATGTATGCTTGCAGGTTCAAAAGTTGATCAATTGGAACTCATCCTCCAAAGTGCTAAAAGAAAGAGACCTTCTGCCAGTCCTGATGTGGCCTCTACCTCCAAGAGGAGTGCCCCTGCTGCCTCTTTTCAGACTCCTCCCACAGTTTCCAGTTCTGCTGCACGTGAGCCCCTGGAGGTTAACCCCTTATCTCGCCATCCGCCTACTCCTCCTGCCAGTCCTCGGGCTTCATCTAGCGGAGGCATTATTACTCATTTCCCAGAGGCCTTTGGCAACGTGGACAAGGTGCCCTACTGGCCGGAGATTGATCAGCTGCTCTTTCCTCTTATTGAGGAAACGTTTTCGGAGTTCTCCCCAGAGGAGATGGCTGAAAATGACGTGCACAACGCCTTCATGGTAAATACCCTTCATCTTCTACCTGTCCGTCTGTCTGCTTTACTTGGATTCTGCCTCCTGGCTTCATTGCTGACTCTCGATTTTCTCTGCCCCAGACCTTCCAGTCTGCACTCTACAACAGGAAGATGATCAACATAGTGCAGACGACCAGCCGTGCTACCAGTGCCAAGAACCAGGAGCTGAAGGAGACTGTTGCTGATTTGGCACAGCAGCGGATCGATCTAAAGGAGCGGGTGGTAGAGATGAAGACTGAGCTTGCTGTCACCAAGAAGAAGCTGAAAGAGGGGGCTGATCAGCTGGCGCGTACTCAGGCGGTGTGCAATACTTTCTCTGACTCCCTCAAGCGCTCTGATGAGAAAATCAGTGAGCTGATTTCCCTGGCCACCAATGTTGTTGCCTATGCTACCCGGGCGGGGAAAGATCGGCGGGATGCGTGCTGCCCTCGAGGAGGCTCCCACCCAGGAGGCCATAGAGGAAGAGGAGAAGCAGCTGGAGATGCTCTACCCCGCTCAACCTGATCTGAGTATGCTCATGCCTGAGGTTGGTGAGGTGAATTCTCCTGCAATGGCTGAGCAGGCCGCTGGGGGTGATGCTGGAATGTCCCAGGATGCTGCTGACGGAGCTATGGCGGCTGAGGATATGCAAGCTGGTGCAGTACCTGAAATGAGCGGTCAGCAGGCAGATGAGGTGCCAGAGGTGGAGGTCATTAATGTGACCGATAATTAAGTTTTTATGTTTTGATGAACTTTTTTTTTTGGCAGTCTGGCCCAGAGGTGGCAGACTTTGTAAGTTTTAAACTTGTTCTTTTGTGGTTGCCCCGCCAAAGTGGCGGTTAAACTTTGGGTCGTACTCTTGGCCATATTTTGAAATGCCCCTTGTCATAGTTCGGCAAGGTTTTAGCTTACATATCGCGTGTTTTATCTTCCCTGTTTTTAGGAAGTTTTTGCCGTGTCAGCCTTTTGACTGATTTAGGCGAGTCCTGTCACCCTGAAGAGGCTAACGTTCGACTCGGCTATTTGTCATGTCACTGATGGCGATTTAGGCGTATGCCGCAATGTAAGGAGGAGTGGCCGTGTCAACCTAGGAGATCGATTTAGACCACTGGTCACTGAAAAAGACCGATCCGGACTAAGCTAGTGCCGTGTCGCCCGGATGGTCGATTTAGGCGTATCTTGTGAGATTTCGGACTACTTAACCTTGTTTATGACGCAAGGTGTGTTCATCTCGTTTTAAGCCAACAGCGGCGTCATTGAGGCAAGTTTATCGTCATTCTAGGACCAGATGGAGACGCTGCAGGATTCTGGTAGCGCAGATATCCCTACGTTCCATGTTCGTTTGTGCATGCATCTTTGGGGCCCGATTAATTGCGATTAGTGCGAGCTACGTCCGAGGGTGGTATCGGGGTAGCTGGATAAGCGTATTATTTGTCAACCAGGCTCCCTTTCGTATGTTCCACGATCACTTTGGTGAGGGTGCTCCTTGTGGAGAAAATAGGTTAGGCATGTTGGAGTGTCGTGTGCCTTGTCACCCCACGTTGGCAGTTGACAGTCCTGCTAGACATCATTTCAAAGTACCATAGACGTTAGGATTCAAAGTGATGTACTCAGAGAAGCCTGAAAATAAGAAAATCTATTAGAATGATGTGAAGTACCTGTCGCCATCTCATGGGGTACCAGAGCAATTGTGGTCCTAGGACGCTGTCAGGCCACACCATCCAATAGTAGTTTAAAGTCTTAAAAATAACTAAAGACACCAGAAATAAGAGTGAAATTGGCAGTATGCCTACCACCGGATTTTTATTTTATGTTTAAAAATGATTTGGCTTCTCACAGTACATTATTCTGAAAGCTAAAGTCTACTTATTATTAAAAGTAATATCTCTTCAGGTGAAGTATGTTCCATGGGCGTTGTATGATTTGACCGTCCATAGTCATCAGTCTGTATGCACCATGGCCAACAACTCCTTCTACCTGGTATGGTCCTTCCCATTTGTAGGCGAATTTGCCTGCTTTTCGATTCTTGGTGTTCTGAAACACCTCTCGGAGAACCAGGTCTCCTACCTCCAGGAGCCTGACTTTTACATTCTTGTTATAACTCCTGGCCACTGACTGTTTGTAGGCAGCCAGACGGATTTTTGCGTTTGTTCGCAGCTCGTCAATTGTGTCCAGGCTTCTGGTCATCTTTGTACTATTCAGTTCCCTTGTCATATTTCGATACCTGTGAGTGGGAACTAGAACTTCTGACGGAATGACTGCTTCTGCGCCAAACACCAGGCTGAAGGGTGTTTGACCTGTTGCTATCTTTGGTGTCGTTCTGTCTGACCATAATACTAGTGGCAATTCATCTGCCCACTTTTCTCCTAACTCCTGTAACCTCCTTTTCAGATTGTTCATAATGATTTTGTTGCTGGATTCAGCTTGTCCGTTGGACTTTGGAGTCTTAGGTGCTGACTTTTTAAAGGTGATGCTCCACCTGGCACAGTATCCCTCGGTGTCGTTGAAGATGAATTGTGAGCCATTGTCACATATGATTTCTGATGGGATACCAAATCTGCAAATAATGTTTCGTTTTATGAATGAAATGACCTGTTTGTCTTTTACCTCCGTGAATGCTTCTGCCTCTATCCACTTGGAGAAGTAATTTGTCATTGCTAACATCCAGGTTCTGTTTCTTGTGGCCCGTGGTAGAGGGCCTACTATGTCCATACCCCATGCCATGAATGGCCAGGGAGAAATGATAGGGTGCAGGGGCTTTGCTGGCTGATGGATCATGGGCGCTGAGCGCTGGCAGGCGTCACATTTTCGTGCGTACTCTGCTGCATCTGCCTTCATTGTAGGCCAATAGTATCCCTGTCTGAGGGCTTTATTTGCGGACCCCGCCCCCGCATGGTTTCCACATTCGCCCCTTTGTGGAGAGCATGCAACACGATCTGCTGTGCTTCTTCCTTGTCCGGGCACCGTAGCGGGGGCCTGCTAGTGATTTTCTGTATAATGTATCATCAATGAGTATGAATCTGGAGGCCTTCACTCTGAAAGCTCTCATTTCCATCTTGTCATCTGGTAGCTTGTTATAGCGCAGCCAGTCTAGGTAAGGTGTGCGCCAGTCGTCTGCCTGATCGGCTATTTGGCCTGGCTGCCTGTTTAGCTGGGAGCTCTCACCTTCCTCTGTAACTGCTCGGATTTCTTTCTCGCTCTGTGGATCCTCCAGTTCACCTCTGTCTATTTCGTCCGTCTTCTGAATGGACGGTTCCAGCATGTGTGCTATTGGGATGTTGGATAGCTCTGTTGGTTTGAATGTTGCCCCCAGGGTTGCTAGGGCGTCTGCTTCCACGTTCTGATCTCTAGGGACCTGTTTAAGCTTGCAAGTTTTGAATTTCTGTTTTAACTCATTTGCTACTTTTAGGTATGCAATCATCTTTGAATCTCTGGCTATAAACTCATAATTCACTTGGTTGGCTATTAACAGAGAGTCACTGGATATGAGCAGGTGCCTGACCCCTAACTCCAAAGCTAGCTTCATTCCCAATATCAAGGCCTCGTATTCTGTCTCATTGTTGGTTGCCTTGAATTCGCATCTTACTGCTTGCGCTATCAGGTCTCCCTGTGGTGACCGCAAAATTAATCCTACGCCTGCCCCTCTTTGGTTGGAGGCTCCGTCAATGTGCATCTGCCAGACTTCTGCCTCCTTGCTCCCTCCTAAAGTGAGGATCTCTTTATCTCGCTAGATTCGGATGGCGGGATCAAGTCTGACACGAAGTCGGCCAATGCTTGTGATTTGATTGCTGTTCTAGGGTCATATTGGATGTCGTACCCACTGAGGTGTACAGACCATTTAGACATTCTTCGTGACAGTTTAGGCTTCCTCATGATAGCTTTTAGTGGGTAATTGGTCACGACATATACAATGTGGGACTCAAAATAGGGGCGTAGTTTGCGAGATGCCACTACCAATGCTAGTACTAACTTTTCAAGGGATGTGTACCTGGTCTCTGCCGGCATCAGAGACTTGCTCACGTAGTATACAAGCTTCGCTCCCTTTCTTGCTCTCTCGACCAGAGAAGACACTCCTGCTACCTCTCGTGACGGCTAGGTATAGGAATAGTGGTTCTCCCGGGCTCGGTTTTTGATGACGGCGGGTCAGCCGAGGTAGTGCTTCAGCTCTCTGAAGGCTTGCTCGTGCTCAGAGGTCCATTCAAACTTCTAGCTCTTCCTTAGTATGTCGTAAAACAGCCTGCATTTATCTGAAGATCTTGAGATGAACCTGTTCAGGGCTGCTACCTTCCCGGCTAGTCTTTGAACATCCGTAGGCTTCTCAGGTGACTCAAGCTGTAAGATGGCTTTGATCTGCTCGATGTTGGGCTCTATTCCTCTTTGAGTTACGATATAGCCCAGGAATTTGCCAGAAGATACTCCGAAGGTGCATTTAGATGGATTTAGCTTCATCTTGTATTCCCTGAGGGTGCTGAATGTTTCTGCCAGATGTTGCATGTGATCTCTGGCTTTTTCTGATTTCACCACCATGTCATCAATATACACCTCCATTGTTCTTCCTATCTGCTCTTTGAACATGCGGTTAACCAGCCTCTTATATGTGGAGCCTGCATTTTTTAGGCCGAATGGCATGACGTTGTAGCAATATATTCCTCTTTCAGACATAAATGTTGTCTTCTCTTGATCTGCAGGATCCATCTTGATTTGATTGTATCCATTCCATGCGTCCAGGAATGTTAACATCTCATGTCCAGCTGTTGCGTCCACCATTGCATCAATATGGGGCAGCGGGAATGGATCTTTAGGGCATGCTTTGTTGAGATCGGTGAAGTCCACACATACTCACCACTTCCCATTCTTCTTAGGCACCACCACTACGTTGGACATCCATTCTGGATATTTTACTTCTCTTATTTTCTTTGCTGCCAGCAGGCTATCTACTTCCTGGTTGATTACCTTATTTCTCTCCGCTGCAAACTTCCTTCTTCTCTGTTGGATGGGCTTACACTTTGGGTCTACACTAAGCTTATGTGTTATGATGGACGGATCTATTCCTGTCATGTCATCGTGTGACCATGCAAAACAATCCATGTTATCTTGTAAGAACTTGACTAACTGCTGTCTTAAGCTTCCTGTACACCCTGCTCCAATGAGCACGGTTCGTTCTGGGTGCAGCTTATCCAGGTTGATTTGATCCAGCTCTTCTGCTGGCGGTTCGATGTATTCGTCCTGGATAGGCTGCTCCTGTAATTGCTATGCGGGGAGGGGGGCAGTGCACTTGAGTGCCTTCTTATAGCAGCCTCTAGCTTCCTCCTGATCTCATCTTATCGTTTCTACTCCCCATGGGGTGGGGAATTTTATGCACTGGTGGTATGTTGAGGGAACTGCTTTCATCTGGTGCAACCATGGTCTTCCTAAGATGACGTTGTAAGTAGAGGGGCCATCTATAGCCAGGTACCTGACTTGCTTATTGACTCCTCCCACATAGGTGGGGATGACTATCTCACCTAGCGAGCTGGTTGTTTCTCCACTGAAGCCTACTAGCGGAATAGTCTTCTTCTGTAAATCCTTCTCGCTGAATCCCATATTTTCTATAGTTTTCAGCATGATCAAGTTGACCGTGAAAGAAATGTAGATTCATATACACTTTAAACATATTCATATATGTCATTAATTTGTCATAAAATTAAAACGGATTTTATGCATGCAAACAAATAGTATAAGAGAAGAGAAATCAAGTCCTTACATTGTAGATTTCGGATTTAAGGGCACAAAAGAGATCACCTTTCTCTTTTGTTCTTGAGCTTTTCCTTATGGATGAACAAGATCTAAGTATAAGATCTCTCCCTAAGCTTTATACCCAAGGCTTCTCTTAATTAAATCAATATTACAAGATCTAGTATAATATTAATTTTGTAGAAAAATTGAACCAAAAATTGTTTGGTTTTCACTCCTAAAACCGGGTAGGAGAAGGGAGATTATGGAGGATTTTCTCTTACTAAAACTCATATTTTTAGATGAATGAATAATAATCATACACCAAATCAATGTAGTGTATTAGAAGAAATATAAGGAAAAACTTTTGTTTTTCCTTTTGTGTAAAACCGGCCAAGGAAGAGGAGGAAAGAAAAATAGAGCCAATGCATGCAATAGTTTGCCTTCACAAGGTTTATAGGGTTGCATGGCTACTCTTACTTTTTAATCATTATGTTTACCACTAATTATAAACACAATATTAAGTCTAATGCTCCTCCATTTTTCGGCACATAGAGTAATATGGATTCCATATTATTTTTGTCAATTGTCAATATGTCACATGTCACATGTCACATAAATTTGTCATGTAATTTTTAACATATTAAAAATCAACGTATCATCAAAAATACGTCACATACAAAAATCGACTTAGTAATTCATAATTACTTGTACCAAAAATTTTACCGTTTATAAATCGCATTTATAACAATTCATTCAAATCCAATTGTTTCTTTAAACAATAATTTCATCCGAGTAATGATACAATTCGATCACTCGGATCAGTATCTCATTTAATTACATTTCAATTTGATACGTAAATTTTTCTTCCAAAATCGTCCGTCAATTTTTCAAGTAATTTAATTAACTCGCAACATTAAACGATTAATTAAATAATTAATTAAGAGTATTGCCCTTTAGGTATGACCTAGGGGGTCAACTGATCACCACCGTCACACGACAGTAATGTCAAACTCTAGTCAGCCAATCATTACCGATATATGTTGACCAGTTGAAGAATAATATTACTTCCCAATTGTATTCTTTAAAATGAGATTTAATAATGATATTTAAATCATGTAATCGCACTATTGTTGAGGACACATTTCCCAACAATCTCCCACTTGTCCTCGACAAGTGTGCGTTACCAATTCTCTTGTCCTATTACTATCTCCCACTCAATGCAAGGTGTCTTTCAGGTCGTACTTGCAAGTGATCATATCGAGAGTGGTTTCCTCGATCTGGAGAATAACTGATTGACCGGATTTATCCACTCTGGATACCTTCCGAGCGTGGCCACGCATTTACAGTTCATTACTCCTCGAGTGGCCCTGAGATATTGTTATAACCCTGACAAGGGGATGGACAATTCCTATCGCACTCATTCCCTTCGACTAGCCACAGCCATCATAACCCAAAATATGCCCATTTGACCCCATTTACGAAGGTCGTAGTAACACAAATCAAAGTTAATCTGAAACTGTGTCATCTTAGGTGAATAGTCTTTAGTCAAAAGAATCGACTCATTAGAATACTATAGCAGCTCTCGCCACGACCAGGCTATATAAATTTGCCAGAACTCTATAAGCGGTCATAAGGCCCGACAAGGTGTTCCTAACATCTGCCTATGTGATCGACTAGTCATCTCACATGACTGTATGGCACTTTGAACTTGCCATCAATCGCATCACACTCTAGTCACTTCGAGACGTCACCTCATACAAGTGACTATGGGCGAATACAATGCTAATCCGTGTTCACTTTAACGGGGTTCAACGTTGTCTCTACAACCCGTTTGGATGTAACAAAGTATAATAAAAGAGTTTTAAAAATAAAACTCGAACGACAAATGCGATTATCACACATGAATAGTCAATGCCTGATTACTATTTCATGTTCTATAATCTAATTTGATCTTGTACGTAGTTGTTCATTTCAATTCAATTGAAATGACATGACTCATCATGTTTAGCCTTTGAGAAGGCTTTGGTTAGTAGGTTTTATCAATTTCTTGTACCTTACTCAACCTTACTACATACTCGTTTTCCTTTGTAATGTATACATTTGCATCACAAAACTTTCTGAGTACGTGTCGAGATCCAATCAAGACATAGGCCCTCTAGCCTAAGAATAGCTCCCACTGTTTTCACAGTGTGCGGGACTCTTCCTTCTTGCACATCCCATGATTGCAAGTGTACTTAATTTCCGTTATAAATATCTCTCATTGTTCTTTATTGCCTAGAACGATTCTAGAAAATCTACTTCTTAATTATCATAACCACAATGGTATCTTAACCATCATAATGTGTTTTGATTATGGTTTTGTCGGAAACCATGCGCAACCTCAATTGTCAATTGTCACTTGTGTAACACCCTTACACAAAATTGCATCATAAACACTTTGCATTATAGCCTTAATGCTTCTGCAAGCACTTAAGGACAATCTTTATGGCGTACTTGGCAAAGATTACTTAAATTCGATTTTGAAAACAATTCATCATACTCAAAGTATATGAAGTGTTACACATCATTATTCATTTAATTGATCCGGCAGCGGAAGCAAATGGAATCAATCAAATATGTTCAATTTAATTGAACTAGTCATGAATCTTATCAACATAAGACTTTCTTCATCGACGCTGATATCATGTGGATTTATCTTCATAAATCCGGATAATAAAGATGTATTATAATACTCCAAAAGTCTTATATCATTCGCAATGATCAATATGTCATCCACATATAAGACTAATTAAAACTTCCGTAACTCCCACTAAACTTCATGTATAAACACAACTTCTCGACTTATCGAGAAATGTTTTATCACATGATCAAAATGTTGATTCTAACTCATTGATGTCCTACTTAAGACTCTCTCTTAAGTTTCACATTATCTTAGGATTGCAAGAATCTTCAAAACACAAGACATGTATTGAATACATTCCTTCTAATTGAAGAAGTGAGTTTTAGATTCACTTGCTATGTATTTCATAATAATGAAATACAATCCCAAAGAAGATCCAAATAGACTTAAGCATTTCAATTAGTGCAAAACCCTTTGCAACCAATCTTGCTTTGAAATATCTCTTTATTAGTGCAAAACTCTTTGTCACTAATCAAGCCTTTTTGTTTCGGATTTTCATGGCTCTAAGCCTTGTATTGAGTTGTGACCTTAAACACTCTTATGTAAGTCATATGTTCATTACTTTCTAGAAGTAATCAACTTGAATCAAACAATTTCTTTTGTAAGTTATAAGCTCTTTACTTTCTTAAAAGTAGCATGAATTCATCATTTTTAACAAGTGACGAATTTAACCTCCTAGGTTTTAAAGAAACAATGTCTTACACAAAACGTCTCATGTAGCCAAGAAAGACCAGTTTCTTGCGACATAACATTCTCTGAGCCACACTTTTAAAGAAACAATGTCTTACACAAAACGTCTCATGTAGCCAAGAAAGACCAGTTTCTTGCGACATAACATTCTCTGGGGCATTCTATGTGGCTCTTGAATAATTTCTCCCACTCTGTCTTCTAAAAATAAACTTGTATTTTAGAAAGACAGCTTCACGAGCCGCAAACCCGTCGTACTCGTGATAATTGAAAGGGAAAAATGAGCATTTGTTTCTTGTGAAAACTTACAACCATGGTACCCTTACCATTTCATATCTCATATGATTCGATTTAGTGGAAAAATAATTTAGACAAAAATGACAAAATCCCCAAAAGGATCAAGTAACTCAAAGTAACTTGATTGAAATCCAAACCATATCGAATAGCGTTTGATTTCTTATCTAATCACACATTATTCCATAATGCATACTAAGAGAGATTAACTTCTGATACTATATCACATTTCCTTTGGCTTATATCAAAGTCTTCACTTTGATAATCCCATCACGACTTAAATCGTGATTCCTTGAACTCTTTAAAATTCTTCAAAGATTTCTCTATTTACCTTATTAAGTGAACATATTAGCGTCAACTTAAATCGTTGGTAAAAGAAAATGATCAACCTATTTTGGATCGATGATTTACAACCTCGATCTCTTTTTTAACCAAAAGGCACGAGACATCTTGCTTTGAATAGAAGATACGCATATACCATTAACAATCTAATGGTTTCAAGAGTACTCGATAACTCTTTGCGTTCATCATTCCAAAATTTAAGGTTTAATCTTGGGTTACCAATTTGAGTCTTACATCATCTTCATGACATATCATTCTAGTTTGGTTTAGAATATAATCACCTTGATGATGGGCTAGCCATACATCAAATCATGGTGTAAAGGGTCACAAAGGTGAAAACCTCTTTTGTATCTTAACAAGTTTATATTCTTATTTAGAGTTTATGCACTTAATAGTCATAATTAAATACAACTTTAAATCCAAAAACTAGATTGAGTACACAATTACTCTATCTCTCGATATTATTGTTGCTAGTCGTCATATTCTAATCATCCTATGTATCAAGTACAATGATGAAAACCTCCCTTGGTTTCTAATATTGACGAAGTAGTACTAGCAAAATTTTATGTTTAATCAAATAAACAATTTAAAGAAGAAGGTCCCATTAGATGTCCCACAACTAACTGGATAATTCTTCACAAATTTGGGGTAGTTTCCATTCTCGTGTCCAACATTTAAGACAATGGAAACTTTATCGGTCGGGATTGATAGGTTTAGTATCGTCATTCTCAACAACTTTACCTTTAACATTACCTTGTATCAATTCCATTTACTTCTTGAACCTCGTCCTCATCTCAACGGTTTAAGAGAATGCTCCCACTCATTTCAATGAGTCTTTGCTTTGAGAAGCAAAATTGAATTCATGAAGAACACTCTTCATTTGTTCGTTTTAGTCTTAAAACTTTCATTGAAGTGGTTGCGTTATTTTGGTCAATTACGAATTCTGACAAAACTAATTACCAAAACAATTTATCGCTTCAAGGTACTTAATTCAATTAAGTATATGAATAACAATCCATTGTAAGTAGATGTGTTAGTCAAGAATCAAAAACCTGTTTGATAATGAATAACTTTAATCTATACTCTTTACAAGAGATCCTTAGCAATGGTTCATTTGAGGTTTTAGAAGCAAATTCATATTTGTCTTTAGTTACGATGGATTAATGGAGATTTGAGTCAAAAATCGAAATGATATCGTATATGAATTGTGGTAAAGAAATAGAACAATGTGATAACGGAATAGTGGAAAACTTAACATTTATCGTTATAATAATACTTGTAAATAACAAGTAAAGCATTTACATAGTGACCTCTACCCAACTATGATAAATGATTCCAAGACCCAAATTCATATCGACTTAGGCACGGTATGGCCGATGAAACCCTTATCAATATAACTCGGTGGATTAACGCTTTAATCGATTCTACTTTTAGAACTCTTGGTCGATAAAATTACTTTAATAAATATCTATAGCCCGGAACACATGCAACTACGGTCGCGAATACTTCCGTTGAGCTCAATCCAAATTTCGAATAAATGTGTCCATGATCCAAATCCACATCAACTTGGGCACGGTATGGCCGATGAAACCCTCATCAACATGAATTCGGTGGATTAACATTCATCACCCACTTCCCCTACGTAACAAGGTTTGTACCCCGGTAGGGCCGAGTGCACTCCCTCACGAAATAGGTTTTCATGGTTTCTACTATTTGGTAAGGCTATGTCTCAATTGTTTATTTTTAGCGAGAGGTCATGTCAATTTATTATCTATCACGTTTTAAGTGAACTAAAGCGGTGAACTACGATAATTCTAATTGACACGGTCGATAAACTCGATAAAAGAAGATGCATGTTTAGTTATGGCGATTTAGCAATGCATGTGACATAAAATAAAATGCAAGCATAAAAGTAAATAAATCCTAGTATGGCCTTTCCTAAAATAGAAAAACTCTTTAACTATTACATATTCGGAAACCAACTCCATTGGTCCCTTGAACTTCGGTTGTGGCACGCATCTCGAGGTAACACCGTCTTTATGTATCGCCATTCTTGAAGTAATCCGTCTTTTGGAACTCCGGAATGAATAAAATTACATAATAAATTACATAATTTCCTATTATACATTTGTAACTAAAATAAAATAAATCTATTAAATTACAAAACGGTGATACGAGATCACAATAAAAATTACAACCGAATCGATATTCCCATACATTTCGGGAAATACCAATTAAAATCTAAGGCCATACTAAGTAAAATTACATAATTCAAAATTACATAAATTAAAATTATGACAATCATAAAGGAAAAATGCAGCATTATAATATGTATGAACATGCTCAATTTTTATGCTAAATCGCCTTTTTATTAGCCAATATCGTATATTACTCGGTTTTTACGGATTTGCGTGATTTCAACATTTTATAATCACAAAAATACATAAACTCATATTTATGCATAAGTTAATTACCCTAACCTCTTAGGACTCAAAATATAGTCTTCACTAATAATTTGACCATAATTAACTTTTATTTACAAAATTGTTCATAAATGGACCAAAAATTACAAAATAAGCTATTAGACTTCAAATAAATCCAAAAATTTCAAATAAATTCAAAATTTGAAATTTAAACTCATGAACATTCTGGAAAAATTCCATGACACTCATAATGTTCAAAATCTTAGGTTAAAAAAAAAATTTCGAAATTTCCCCCGGAAAAACAATGTTGCGGTTTATCCATTTTTAATAAAATAATCATAAAAACATGGAAAAATTATTTTCATTAACTTTTCAACTTTAGATCTGAAAAATATAATAAAATGCAACATTAGACGTTTTTCTTAAGTCATAGATTATGTTTTTATTAATTTTCACTAATAATGTCACTATTTATGCCATTTTTCTTCAAAAATTCATAAATCATGCAAAAAGACTTCTTTATAGCCAATTATTTTACACACATCTTGTAAAATTGCATGTGACAACATATTAATTTTCTATGACCAGATTCGAAATTTAACTCATATTAACCTATTTTTCTCTTAAATCCGAATTTAATGATGAAAAATTCATTTTTCGAGCATAACAAGTCCAAAAATTATGAAAATTTAGAGGTTATCTCAAAATAATATATGTAACAACATATCCAAAAACCAAGTGAAAATTCGAAGTATAGCTATTTTTAGACCAAAAATGACATTTTTACTCATAAAATCACATTTAAATGCCATTATTGTAAAATATGAACAATAAAAATCCGAAAAATTAACCAAAATATCCTAAAACACTTTAGGACCAGAAATATTAACATGCATGTATTTATTTCGTGATATATCATAATAACACAAATTTTACAAGTTTTATTTGTTATTCATATAACTCGGAAAAACTTTTAACCAATTTGCATGCAAACAACCGTGGCTCATGATACCGATAGAAAGAAATGTAGATTCATATACACTTTAAACATATTCATATATGTCATTAATTTGTCATAAAATTAAAACGGATTTTATGCATGCAAACAAATAGTATAAGAGAAGAGAAATCAAGTCCTTACATTGTAGATTTCGGATTTAAGGGCACAAAAGAGATCACCTTTCTCTTTTGTTCTTGAGCTTTTCCTTATGGATGAACAAGATCTAAGTATAAGATCTCTCCCTAAGCTTTATACCCAAGGCTTCTCTTAATTAAATCAATATTACAAGATCTAGTATAATATTAATTTTGTAGAAAAATTGAACCAAAAATTGTTTGGTTTTCACTCCTAAAACCGGGTAGGAGAAGGGAGATTATGGAGGATTTTCTCTTACTAAAACTCATATTTTTAGATGAATGAATAATAATCATACACCAAATCAATGTAGTGTATTAGAAGAAATATAAGGAAAAACTTTTGTTTTTCCTTTTGTGTAAAACCGGCCAAGGAAGAGGAGGGAAGAAAAATAGAGCCAATGCATGCAATAGTTTGCCTTCACAAGGTTTATAGGGTTGCATGGCTACTCTTCCTTTTTAATCATTATGTTTACCACTAATTATAAACACAATATTAAGTCTAATGCTCCTCCATTTTTCGGCACATAGAGTAATATGGATTCCATATTATTTTTGTCAATTGTCAATATGTCACATGTCACATGTCACATAAATTTGTCACGTAATTTTTAACATATTAAAAATCAACGTATCATCAAAAATACGTCACATACAAAAATCGACTTAGTAATTCATAATTACTTGTACCAAAAATTTTACCGTTTATAAATCGCATTTATAACAATTCATTCAAATCCAATTGTTTCTTTAAACAATAATTTCATCCGAGTAATGATACAATTCGATCACTCAGACCGTATCTCATTTAATTACATTTCAATTTGATACGTAAATTTTTCTTCCAAAATCGTCCGTCAATTTTTCAAGTAATTTAATTAACTCGCAACATTAAACGATTAATTAAATAATTAATTAAGAGTATTGCCCTTTAGGTATGACCTAGGGGGTCAACTGATCACCACCGTCACACGACAGTAATGTCAAACTCTAGTCAGTCAATCATTACCGATATATGTTGACCGATTGTGAGAATAATATTACTTCCCAATTGTATTCTTTAAAATGAGATTTAATAATGATATTTAAATCATGTAATCGCACTATTGTTGAGGACACATTTCCCAACAGACCGAGCTTCCTGTGTCTACCAAGACCTTTCTAACCGTGCAATTGGTCATTGATAAGGTGATAATAAGTGCGTCATGATGTTCTCGCTCATCGTATGCATCTCATTCATCAAAGCTGACTGCTGGCAGGTCATTGTGAGAAATTCTGCACGAATTGGCTGGCCTATCTCCTTTGGTCTCTGTAGCGTGTCTCTTGTTGCTGAATATGTCAGTCCGCTCAAGTCGAGCCTTTGTTATCACGTTTATAATTTTGGTGCATGTGGGTGGGTCTGCCGGTTTGGCGGAGCCTACCTTATCTTGCTGCTTGCCCCCACGTGGTAATAGGTGGCTCAGCTTTCCTTGTTCGTACAGGCGCTTGATCTCTCTTCGTAATGTATAGCAATCCTCAGTGTTATTCCCAATACCCCGGTGGAACTCACATTTCTTCTTGTTGTCCTTCCTCCATGCCTGCTCTCCTACCGGTGGGTTGGGCCACCCAACTCCATCTCCCATCTCCCTGAGTGCCTTCAAGATTCCTCCGATTCCTGTAGTGAATCCGTATTCTGCCAGGGTGGGGAGTAGCTGATTTTCTTCGATTCTGTTGACTCCCCTCCCGTATGGTCTGTACCTCTCGTCCTTCTTCTTTGGTGGTTTGCTTTCTTCCCGATTTTCTCTACCGAGGTCTTGGGGATACTAGGTGTGCTTAGCAAGCTGGCTCTGGCTAAGATATCTTCCTCCAACCTGATTGCGGCAGCTGCCTTCTCCTGTACTGCCTCGAAACTATGGCATGGATGCATGGTTAACTGCTTGTATAGGTCGGAGTCGTGGTGGAGGCCCCTTCAAGGCTTCTACTTGCTTTGTTGAGACATCACACTCTCGCATCGCTACCTTCTCATTGTTGAACCTAGTATTGTATTCTCCAATGCTCTCTCCCGCCCCCGGACGATTCTCGTACAGGTCTCCTGCGTACTTTTGTGGCTTTCTGCTGCTTGCGAACTGTTGGGTAAATGCGTTCACCAATTCGGCAAATGTAGATATCGACTGTTGGCGTGCTCACAAACCATCGAAGTGCCGGTCTGTTAGGGTGGACTGAATCCTTTGCACATACGAGGCCTCCTTAACTTGCCCTATTTATTACCGTCATCATCATTTTTCGCTTATCTTGGCTGATATGATCAAAGGGGTTGTTGTGCCGTCGAAGAGAGGCATATTTGGATTCGTGAATCCCTTTGGCATGGTTGTGATGGATATGGTGTCCACGAATGGTGAGTCGGCATAATCGTCAGAGTGCTTTCTCGAGTGAGGGTGGTAGCCCGGGACCCTGCTCAACATCTCTCTTAGTTCCAATCGCGATTAGTTATCCGGCCGAATGCGGGGTCCGTCTGTCGCCTATCTGCGTATTTCCTCCCCCGATCCGGGTTCTTGAAGATTCGATAAGCTCCGTGATCGGGGGGTTGTGGTAACGATTGTCCCCGCCAGTTCACTTGCGGTTTGACTCGGATCTCTGCGGGTGTCCGCCCGATTTCTTTGGGGGCGACGGAGAGGCCACTGTTTGTGTCCCTATGCGGATTAGCCATTTGCCGCGCCTATCGGTGTGAGGTATCCTAACCCTCGTGGGGTTATTCTTCCATCTGACGGTACTGTAGCCAAATCTAATCTTGTTATTAGCTCGGCTGGTATCTCCCTGCTGCCCGGTACTCCCCGTGTCAAATCTATCAAAGGAGATCTTCCTTCACCTGTCCCACCTACTGGGGCGACAGACTGCTGTTTCAGGATATCAATCTGTGCCCAGAGTTCTCTGTCTCTTCTTCTTGCCTCAGCATCTGCTCTCCTTTGGTCTTCTCTCATGTTTTCCATAACTTTCTGAAGATTTTCCACGCTAGTGAGTAAGATTTGTGTAGGACTAGGTGGCGGAGTGGTGCCTGAACTTGCTGTTCCCTTGTCTGATCTGGAGTGAGCTGTGACAACAGGAGTCTTAGGAGGTAGAGAAGCTTTTGTTGTCGGTATGATTCTTGAGGTATGTCCGGGCGAGCCTGCGTGGCCACTGTTGATGTTGGATTTTGGGTAGATAGTGGTGGTGGCGATGGTTGCCTGCTCCCTGACACGGCTTCAGATGCTTGCTTTTCCATTGTATATCTAGAATATCAAAGATTGACGACCACAATGCCCCACGGTGGGCGCCAAACTGTTTAGGTATTTTTACCCAAGTCGATTGATTAGGGTCAATGTAGTCTATATTCGTTGGTCGATTGTATAATGGTTCGTATGTCAATAAGTAAATAGGAAAATAAAGTGCGTAATGTAAATTGACACGAGAGCTTTGGTGACGCGGAAACCCTAATGTGGGAACAACCGCGGGAGGGACGGTACCCTGCCAAGTATTGCACTATATGAATAGGAGGACGATTACAATCACGGTACGAAGCTAATCCTGCTGACCCTAGGTGTCAGGCCTGCAAGATCTAGAATGAACGTATATTATTTGCAGAGATGTGGTCTTGAATGCGGGTGTTGAATGAATGAATTCTTGATTCGCTCCCTTGGCTATTTATAGGGTAAGAACCCTAGATATGTCCTACCTTGAATATGGAAAGGGAATATAATTTCCATAAGGACTGTAGACACCTCGTTTCTGCACCCCTCGCAAACCACCCAGGGATGATTGGGCCGCATGCTTGATTCGCGGAACGATTAGTGACAGTTCGTAAGATTATCGTCAAGTGATTGCTCAAAAATTAATGTCAACCTCTTAGTTGTCATCTACGTGCCGATACGGTCGTTTTGGCAGTAATTAGAGTACATTCGAGTCGGGTCAAAAACCGTCTCCATTTTTCGATAATTTGTTAAATCCCGAGTCAGAATGTTCTGGAATGTTCCGGATATTTCTATTTCCATATTTCATCAAATTTTATCTTTTGGCAAATAATATCCCGTAATATTCAAAAGATAATCGAATAAATCCGTCCTACCATAATTTAAACACGGAAATCTTTCTTAAACAGGAGGAAACCTCCTGGGAACAGACGCACAGTCTTTGCGCCTCTTCAAGAGACGCGCGGTGGCTGCTGCGCCTCTTCTCAGCCCTTCTTTGCATGATTTACGTATCTTTTTTTATATCTTTCCGAGATTCACTTCCAAAGAGTCTCCGAAACCCTATTCCTTCACGTGATTAGTATAAATAGGAGCCTTCGTTCCTCATATTTCTCACGCGAGTGTCCGCCCTTCTCTTCTCCCTTTGCATTCTAGACTTCGTTCTTACTAATTGGCGCCTACGTGCTTGGACTTCCGACCACGTAAGCTCGGATCCTTCCGGGTACCAGCCTCTCCGTTGCATGACCGACCAATTTGACCACTACACTCAATCAATTTAATCAACTTGTTAAATCGTTCTCCTCTTACGAGGGCACTCTTTCCTTGCATTCGCGTCGAGCATTCACTAATCGATCTTCTTAGTTCTTCTCGTTCCGTCAACATGTAAGTCTGAGGGTGTATAATTCCTTTTGTTTATTGTATTTTTAATTATTGTATAACAATTGTAAGGTTTATGTCGAAAGTACTCATTAAAACCGATTTCTAAAAACCGTCTTCAAAACCTGTTTCGCGGATTTCCAGTAGACAGACAGTCGAGAAAAGACGCAAAGAATCGCCGCGCCTCTTCAAAGGAGCGCAGCACTGCCGCGCCTCTTTGTGAGGGGCCGCATTCTCGCTTCTTTTCTTCTTCCTCCGTCCTCTGCAATTCGTATCAAATTTATTTGTTTTGTTTGTTAAATCTGTTAATTCTCCGTCATAAAATCATAATAATTAGCATGTATATTGTATCATATATTTCATCATTCATTCACATGTTTAATTCATCTAATCCGACTTAAATCCCAAGTAATTCATATTTGCGGGTTTTCGTCATTAAATTCAATTCGAGTTTTAGGGATTCAATTCGTTCGTATTGGGTTTCTGGGATTCGTTGTTGATATATTTTTTATCATGTTCATTGTTAATCCGCCATCAATTCGTCATGTTTAGTTAATTATTCGCTTGTTTAATCATTCATTAACATCGACCCTTCACATAAATAATCCGTCTTATTCCGTCTTAATCATGTTTTGCTATTTTATGACCTCAATCATATGTAAATAATCTGTAAATCACTTTCATCCGACTAAATAATCTAAATCAATCCATTAAATTCACCAATTAAACGTTAACAATTGCAGTTTTGGCTTCACAGCCAGAGTTCGTCCTTGGAACAGACGCAGCAACTGCTGCGCCTCTTCCAAAGGGCGCGATGTCTCTTCTTTGTTCCGGGACGACTTACGTCCCGAACTCCTTTTCTCGCCTTGACCTAGTTTAATTAGCTACGTATTAATTAACTAGTATTCGTAATATCGCTAATTCCTGTTCGTTAATTTGTTATTTTATTCTTTTATTCGTTTTCTCAAATTATCCGTTTTGTTGGTATTTTCGACATAAATCGCCTAATCCGTTGTAATTAATGTAATTCTTTTATTTTGCGGTTATATTAATTTATTGTATTCCTTTCATTTATCATTTGTATGCTTCCACATGTAAATCAACATTACATCCTACTTCGACCCCAATTGTTTGCCTAATTAATTGTTCACCGACTTAGCTAATTTCACATGTTAGGTTTAATCTATTGGATGTTGCATTGCATGCATATAGCCGACGATATATCAAGTACGAATAACTTCCCTAATCATTAGTAGAGGCCGCTATCGAGGCGGGCGGGATTAGGTGTTCGATCAAAAGAGCTTCCTAATACGTACCCTCACCCCTTACTCCAGATCTCCGTGAGCACCCGTGTTCATTGGCATCCACGAGAGTCATTCTAGACATAGAATGCTAAGGGTAACGATTGCTTAGTGTTCATGTCACTACTTCGTGTCTTGACATGACATGAGGTATTCGAACGGTTCCAATTTCCCATAAAAATTGGTGGCGACTCCTTACAAAATGCAAACGCTTGTTTTCGAGCCCCTTCACTCAAGCGCCCCCGTGGGCGGCCCGCTGTCCACAGTTTGGCGACTCATTGGGGATTATACACTTACGTGTAGCTAGGGTGAAACTTGAACAAGGTTAGGGGATAAGTTTGTGCAAGACAATTGTCGGTTTTCATAACTCGGTCTTCCTAGACCGTTTAATTCGGCCTTCCTAGGCCCAACCCAACCTATTCGACCAATCGTCCCGTCTAAACGGTCCTAATTCCTATTTGGGCCTAAGGATGGATAGCGATTGACGTCATCCATACCATGATGCTTACTCTTGTTTGTATCAAGGGCCTTCACTACTTGAGGAAATGGACTAGGAATCGGCCTTACTCTTGTTTGGCACGAGCCTCTCCACAGACTTCGGGTTTGATGGTTCGGTATGGCAACCCACCCTTTAAACCAAAACCCTTCTAAAAGCACTCAGCATCCCGTTATAATGCTTGTATAAATGTGTAAAACTCTACATGATCACCATTTCTAAACAAAACCATGACGAATTTTCAAAAAAATCAAAACCCGTTTTCAATCAAGAATTTCGAAAATAGGGCCTTTAATTAGCGCAAAAATCCAGTCAAAACTCTGTCCGTTCGTCGTGTCAAAATTCGGGCCACAAGCCCATTTCAAAACCTCACTTCGAGTCCACTCCTACAACTACACTACAGTTGGCTAGGACACACATTTTCAAAGACCTTGTCTTTCTTCAAAACTCACTCAACACAAGTGGCACACACCCACTTCACGAGTCAAAAATTTTCCTCTTTTAGCAAGTGTGATAGAATGGTCGATTATATTTTGATTCGTCGCCGATCTCTTGCTCAGTTTTCAAGATGCCTGGGTCAAGCGATGATACGAACCTCCAGCAAATTCAAGAAAGTAATGATCGAATCCTAGCCGCTACGGCCCAAATGCAAATTACCCGAACCAAACCTATGACCGCCTCGAGCTCATCGAAGGCCGCATCTTTGATGTAGAGGGAAGGCTACCTCCCCCTAAAGGTGAAGTACTAGGTTTTTCTGATGACGAATCCAAAGATGAGAATCCTCTCATGGGGACCACCGCAGCTGAGAAAAGACTCCAATACCTAGAGGAGCAATTGATGTACCTTAAGGGGGATGACATTTATAGGGAGAACAATCGTAAGTATGAAGCCGTCAATTCCAAATTGCCCACTAACTTTAGCATGACGGATATCCCTAAGTTCAAGGGACATGAGAACCCTTTGAACCATATCCGTGCCTTCAAGGATTACATGTCTATCAAAGGCATCAAACCCGAGATGTTCTTAAGGATCTTTCCTTCATCTCTCGACACCATCCCAAAGCAATGGTTCTACACTTTAGATCACAAAAAGGTCGCTACTTGGGAGGACGCCGCGATCGAATTCTCAAAACAATACGCGGATAATGCCGAGATCCAAGTCAATATGCGCACTCTAGAGGTTCTTACCCAGAATGACAAAGAAGGATTCACCGACTTTCTAAGTAGGTGGAGGAAGACTAGTACTCAACTAGTAGAACGCCCGGATGAGGCCACTCTTGTGGAGAAATTCGTGGACAATCTCAAGCCCATATATGCCAACCATTTGAGATATCAAAACATCAAGACTTTCAAAGACTTAACCGTGTTAGGGACACGAATTGAAGATGACATCCGCAAAGGACTCTTGTCCAAAACGGTAGGTCGAGGATATCAAGGGTCCACAAGTCGTTCATACGGCTCTACTAGCAAGCCCGACGAAGTTAACCTTCTCGAGCCATCCAAGAAAACTAGCCCACCAAGGAAGTTCACAAACCTTGGGGATACATACTCCAATGCTCTAAAAAGGCTAGTGAAGCAAGGCAAACTCCAACCCATTGGACCTACTCCCGAGCCCGAAAGGAAGTCCAAATTCTGGGACGAAAATTCCTCTTTGTGAATACCATAGGGGTAAGGGGCACGACACCGAAAAATGCTATAAGTTGAAACACGTGCTTCAAGATATGATCGAAGATGGTCGACTTCCAATTCCACCAGGAGGTAAGCCTAATAACACTCAGAATCCTCTTGGAGTTCTAGTGATTACAAGTGATGAATCTACCTTAGATTGCTCACATCTCATCTCTCCCGCCGAGGATGGAATTCATGCAATTGAGAAAGAAAGACTCTACTCTACCATCTCCCCTACCATCTCCGACTTCATCGCCTGGGCAAGGAGTGTAGATAGACAAGTGTGGGAATTAGAAAACATGGTAATGATCTTGCGCGATCCCAATGCAACACCTAAAGAACGCGTACCATTGATCTTCTCTCAAAATGCTACTATGCAAGAAGTCATCACCATGGTCGATAAGCTAGTTGATCAAATCATACAACTAGAAAGTGACATCATGAAGATGAAAGAACTAGCTGCAATTAATGGGGTTTGGGCCGATGACGATGAAGACGAATACCTCATTGAAAACTCTTTGGTAAAAGAGATAGTCCAAAATGGCGAAGACCAAGATGTGGATCACCTAACTCGCTCGGGCCGTCCATACCAAAGTACTACTCAAAACAGTCCAACCAATGTCATCACACCAAATGACAACGAAGACGACCCCACTGATCATTTGCTCAAGCAATTACAAAAAACCAAGGCTGATCTTTCGGTCTGGCAACTAGTGGCAAGCTCATTTCCACACCGCCAAGCTTTACTGCAAGCTTTGGCCAAATTGAATGTGGCACATAACTCTACTCCTGAAGATGTAGTCAACTTGGTCTTCCAAGAATCCCCGAAACTAAGTAACCCTGTTACTTTCTCGGATGAAGACTTGCCACCTTTTGGCGCCAGTCACAACCTTGCTCTATACATCACCGTCATCTGTCTAAAGAAGAATGTGCCAATGACCTTGGTAGATGATGGCTCCGCGGTCAACGTCATACCCCTCAAAACGGCACACAAACTAGGCATGAGAGAGTCGGACTGGACTCCTACAAATCAAGGTGTACGTGCATATGACGGTACACGACGAAAAGTGGTAGGACTTGCTAACCTAACCATAGCAACGGGACCAATCGAGCGAAAGGTCAACTTCCAAATAGTGGACATCGAAGCTTCATTCAACATACTTCTAGGAAGGCCTTGGATTCATGCTTCCAAAGCAGTAACATCCACCCTTCACCAAAAGATCAAGATCCCACTCAATGGCAAAGTTGTGACAATCACTTCGTCGCCTATCAAGGCAATAATCGAGAAACAATCAAGCAATCAAGTCCTTACGGATCCCATATACGAACTTGGGGGCTTCCAAAGTGTAAATGTCATAGAAAGTGAGTTGGCACCCTTATACTATAATCCCTACTCCAACTTGGTGGTCAACCACATTCTCAAAAACCAGGGATACTTCCCTGGAATGCCTTTGAACCCAGTTCGGGAAAACACCTTCGCGCCATACAAGAAAGGCAACTCATCAAGAATACCACTTGGACTAGGGTACAAACCCACAACAGAAGAAGTTCTCGAAATGCTCGCCCAAGTCCAAAACCGCAAGTATGTAGGAGTCCAAATGAGGCCATATCTCCCTACCCTCAATGGATACTTCGTTCAAGAAGGAAGTTCGGAACTCTTTCATGGATTTCCCGAACCTTGGCATTACCTCGAGAAGAAGTTATCCGGAATCGAGATCTTTCACGATTGCTACTTCATCCCTCCAGAAACGGTTCCTACCGTCAAAACCCGGCAAGCACCTTGCTTAGACAAACAAGCTGTTAGCCTCCTGTTTGGAGAGGACCGATTTGTTAGGGCCGCGCAGGATGAGATCATTACTACGATACTTCAAGACGATCGCTTCAACCCCACCGCTTTGATCACAGAAATCGACACCAAGCAACAGAAAGGGTGGAGAAAATCCATCAAATGGACCAACAGTCAAGGAAGACTCTTCAAACTCACCATTGGAGAAGGAGAGATGTTCAAAGAAGAACCAGAAGACGACGAATTCGAATCAGAGTCGGAGTCGGAGTCAGAGTCAGAGTCTAGAGGAGTAATTAGAGAGTCTACTCCTGTCATCATCCCCACTCCCCTCGTTCCTCCTAGCTTATTTTCGAGTAGTCACAGTAGTTCGGGAAATGCCCCAATTACTGTCCCTTTGCCGCCACTATCCTTGGATCAGTTGGCTTCTTTGTTTCAACTTTACTCAAATCTTAATATGAATAAATCAGGTTCTGCTTACTCTTTGCGTTATCTTGAGTGCATTCGTTTTATGATGATACCGAGGATGACCAAAACCCAGACTTGACCGAAATACCTCCCTACGTAGCCAAAGAAATACTACAGGAAAGGGAAGGGGGACCCGTAATTGAGGACACCGAACCCATCAACGTGGGGACTGAACTAGAACCCAAAGAACTTAGGATAGGGACTACCTTGAGCTCAACCGAAAGAACCGATTTCATAGACCTCCTAAATGAATTCAAAGACGTTTTCGCTTGGTCCTACAAAGACATGCCAGGGATCGACAGGGATATCGCCGAACATAGGATTCCGACATTAAGCCGGGTTTCAAACCGTGAAATGAAGCTTCGACGAATGAGAACAGAGTGGGCTCGAAGATTAAGGAAGAAGTTGACAAACAATTCAAAGCGGGTTCATCAAAGTTTCCGAGTATTCGAAGTGGGTAGCTAACATAGTACCCGTGCCCAAAAAGGATGGGAGAATCCGAGTTTGTGTTGACTTTAGGGATTTGAACAAAGCAAGCCCAAAAGACGACTTCCCTCTACCTCACATCGACATATTGGTAGACAATACTGCAGACCATGCATTACTATCCTTCATGGATGGATATGCGGGTTACAACCAAATCAAAATGGCCATGGAAGACATGCATAAGACCGCGTTCGTCACCCAATGGGGAACCTATTGCTATACAGTAATGCCGTTCGGATTGATCAACGCCGGAGCTACATACCAACGCACCGCAACTACACTCCTACATGACATGATGCATAAAGAAGTCGAGGTATACGTAGACGACATGATTGTCAAATCCAAGGAAAGAGAGGGACATATTGCGAACCTTCGCAAGTTCTTCGCAAGGCTACGGAAGTACAATATGAGACTCAACCCTCAAAAGTGCACATTCGGGGTGACATCTGGCAAACTCCTAGGGTACGTCGTTAGCCAACGGGGCATAGAAATAGATCCTTCCAAAATCAAAGCTCTGATCGAAATGCCACAACCTCAAACAGAAAAAGAAGTCAGAGGATTCCTGGGAAAAGTGCAATACATAAGTCGATTCATATCGAAACTCACGATGATTTGCGAGCCTATCTTCAAGAAACTCAAGAAAACGGACCACACCATGTGGGACGACGGACCTGTCAAAAGGCATTCGACGAGTAATCAAGGAGATATTGGCTAAACCACCAGTGCTCATGCCACCACAACGAGATCAACCTCTTGGTTTATATCTCACAGTAACTGAAACTGCCATGGGTGCTATGCTAGCTCAAACTATAGGAAGTGAAGAAAGAGCTATTTACTATCTAAGTAAGAAGTTCTTGGAATACGAGTGCAAATATTCACAACTCGAAAAGACATGCCTCGCTCTTGTGTGGGCAACAAAAAAGCTACGTCATTACATGCTTAGCTACTCTGTCAAGATATTCTCCAAAATGGATCCAGTCAAATACCTCTTCGAGAAACCCGTTCTCAACGGACGTCTGGCAAGATGGACCATGATGCTCTCCGAATTTGACCTCAAATATGTGCCACTGAAAGTAATAAAGGGTCGCGCCGTCGCCGAATTCTTCGCAGAAAATCCCATCAACGACGCACAAACCATAGATACTTGGTCATTTCCCGACGAGGATATACTTCAAACTGATGTAGACTCTTGGGATCTATACTTTGATGGAGCATCAAACCTAAGAGGATTTGGGATAGGAGTGTTGCTCATTTCTCCTGAAGGTGAGCATACACCGATTGCTGTCAAACTCGACTTCGAGGTGACAAACAACGCTGCAGAGTATGAAGCTTGTCTCATTGGACTACAAGCGGCGGTAAGCTTAGGTATCAAAAACCTACGAGTGCATGGGGATTCATCACTGATCATCAACCAAGTTACGGGATCCTGGAAAATCCGAAGTGAAAGCCTTGCACCCTATCAGGCTAGGATAGACCAAGTGGCTCAATTCTTTGATCATGTAACCTACTTACACCTACCTCGAGAGGAAAATCAATTTGCAGACGCTCTTGCGAAACTTGCATCTTTGATAAACATGCCAGATTACATGATGGAAATGCCTTTGTGTATCGAACGACGGTCGGAGCCAGCGTATGTCCATCAAATTACCAACGAAGAAGAAATCGCACAAGAACCCTGGTTCCAAGCAATCCTAAACTTCAAGCTTAACGGTACCTATCCGCCGTAAATGGACAAAAGGGGACAACGAGCTATACGCCTACTAGCTTCCCAATACATCCTGATGCAAGGAGAATTGTACAAAAGAACACCTCTTGGTGTAGTCCTACGTTGCCTTGATCATTCACAGGCACGAAAAGTAATGGAAGAAGTCCACGACGGAGAATGCGGTCCTCACATGAGTGGACCTATGATGGCAAAGAAAATCACACGTCTAGGGTACTATTGGACAACGATGGAATCCGATTGCATCAAATATGTGAGGCATTGCCACAACTGTCAAATCTTCGGGAACGTACAACACGTCCCTCCTTCGTTGCTCTATACAATGACATCTCCTTGGCCATTCTCCGCATGGGGAATTGATATAATTGGGAAAATAACCCCAGCCGGAACAGGAGGTCACTGTTTCATCCTAGTAGCGATTGACTACTTCACCAAGTGGGTAGAAGCGGCTTCCTACACCGCTCTTACGGCTAAAAATGTGGCAAAGTTCATACAAAACAACATCATCTGTCGATATGGTTGCCCGCATGAGATCATTAGCGATAATGGGTCCCACTTCCAAGCCGAAACCGAACAATTGCTAGCCAAGTACAAGATCAAGCATCATCACTCCTCGCCCTATCGACCACAGACTAACGGCGCGGTAGAGGCGGCTAACAAAAATGTCGTCACGATCCTCAAGAAAATGACTGACAATTATAGAGATTGGCCAAGCAAAATACCCTTCGCTTTGTGGGGGTATCGTACATCGTCGGGACACCCACTGGGGCTACTCCTTTCTATTTGACCTACGGCATGGAAGCCGTACAACCAGATTGAGCTAGAAATACCATCCTTGCGTATTCTACTAGAAAGTCAAATCCCAGAAGCCGATTGGAAAAGGGATAGATACGAAGAACTCATCCTCTTGGATGAACGTAGGCTACGTGCCTTACATAATGTCCAAACATATCAAGCACGTATCAAACGAGCTTTCAACAAAAGAGTTAGGCCAAGAAACATCAAAGAAGGAGATTTAGTTCTCAAATCGGTTAGAGCTCTTTTACCTATCGACCCGAGAGGGAAATTCAAACCTAATTGGGCCGGACCATATCTAGTCAAATCCATACTCCCAGGGGGTGCGGTTAGAATCACAGACCTGGATGGAAATGAGTTTTCAAACCCCACAAATCTCGACCAACTGAAACGGTACTATGCCTAGGATAGAACAGAAACGCGCCTCGCGTAGACCCACGTGTCGCTCTTGTGGCACTAAATAAACGGCCCCTGGCCTATTTGAATGTCACTATGCTCTTGCATCTTGGCAAACTTGTCATCCTCATATCATCAAACAAACTAAATTCGCACCTCCAGAGTAAGTAAAGCTCATGCTTGTTTTCTACGTTCATTACAAGCTCTTGCTTCGAACAATTATTCTTTTACATTTACTCAAACTACGCGCAAGGGTTTGATTTCGCTTTCTTTAAGTGAATACGTAGGCAATCCTTCACCGGATTCAACCCGCCATTATATATAAAATAAATATAAATAGAAGGACATTTGCATTGCATTTGAAATTCGACAAGAATAATTAATGAAAATGCCAACGGTTTCATAACCACATAACCTCTTTTATTTCATTCAATTTCTAATAATAATAGTACGACAAATAATAAAAAATAGATAGGCTAGGATTCTAAAAATCCCTCCTTTTTATTACAACAATAATAATAATAATCAAATAATAATAACTAAGACTTGGGCTATTCCTCCATCTTTCCCTTGCCCTTGTCGTTCTTGTCATATTTCTTGTCACGACCTCGAGCCGGGCGCTCTTGCACCACTTCAGACCTAATCACCAACGGTCTTTCTCGAGGCCCGACTCTCCGTTCTTGTCAACCACCATCTCTGCGGCAGGAGTAGTCTTCGATTTCTTCGAAGGATGAATGACTTGAAAGCCGGCTTCTTCTTCTCCTTCGGTCAGATGCTTCTCTTTCTCTTTCTCTCCCTCGCGCACCTTGTAATCAACGGGCTCGCGCTTCCTCAGTCTTTCGCGCTCTTCCGAAGTTGCAGCCTTCCTCCACCTCAGATAAGAGTCCGACACCCACAAAGCATTGGAGGAGAAGCTCAGGAACCACATGTTTCTCTGGGCCCATTTCATAGCCCACTCTCTTCGGCTCTCGGTAGTCAACGCCATAGCATCTGGGGACGGTGTCAAGCCTAGGGATCATCCGCTTCAACCCAACTTGCCTCATCAATCTCTCGGGAAGATGCATACCATAAACTCCAATCCAGGGATGCGCACGGACCTAGTGGGATCTAAAGAAGACACCCAAAGGTGTGAGACTTGAGGTGCCACCATGGTACAACCCACCCGATCAAAGGGCCGTCATCGTCTTTAGCTTGTTCTTCCAATAGTCGCAGACCGGGTGAAGTCCACCATGTACACCGTGTCCTCATCGCAATCATACGGGCATGATAGGAAAGTGCATGAACCGGGGCTCGAGCAATCGGAGCGTTCCATAAGCCAAACCTACCGGGACGGGTATTAAACAAAAAAAAAAAAAAAAAAAAAAAAAAAAAAAAAAAAAAAAAAAAAAAAAAAAAAAAAAAAAAAAAAAAAAAAAAAAAAAAAAAAAAAAAAAAAAAAAGAAGAAGGTGTCTTACCTGTAGGATGACGGGACTCCCCAAAAATGGAAGATCGCGGTTGGATTTCCTATTATCCAAGCCCAAGATAATCTCCCCCAAGCATAGACAAGCTGGGCTCCTGCGCAGCTCCATTTGCTCAATAAGGCCTAATAGGCGAGGATCACCTCTCAAGTCCTCATCAACATGTCCCTGAAAGACGTACACATGCAACAAACAGAAGCCAAATGCTCTCCTTCTAGCAACATAAGAGACAGTAGGGTCGGCCCTGTTGATGAATCGGTCTATAAAATCCAACATCCGCACGCCTTTCGGGGTAACAAGACGATCTACCTCGAGTCTAGTCAGTCCAAGCAAATCTCTGAACTTACTCTTATACCCTTGAGCAGTAGAAGGGGTTGCAGGTAAGTGTTCAGGGTCCCACCCGCCAATAGCAGCAATTTCCTCTGGAAAAGGACAAATATCACCTCCTGGAAAGGCGAATACATGATAATTTGGATCCCAATAATCAAGGCAAGCATCTAAGAACGGTTTCACTACCTTGATGAGTTTCAAACTCAATAAAGACCCAAGATTATAAGCACCCATGTCGTGCTTTTCCGTGTTCGAAAACTCATTAGTCCATTCCTTCAAGCGAACCTCCAAAGTATTCATAATGATAATTTTCTCTTGAAAATTTATTTTAGGAGTTTTAGGAGAAGCGACGAAGAAAAGACGGAAGAATTATATGATTCAAAGCTTCGGCAGCGCTTCTATTTATACTAATTTGCTGTTTCCAAAATCCGTCGAACAAACCCCCTCGGGAACAGGCGCGGCACTGCCGCGCCTCTTCAAAGGGACGCACTCATGCTGCGCCTCTTCCCAGGCTCACTCCTGTGATTTCCGCGTTTGGATCTTTCCTAATTCTATAACGCGCGTGATTTCCTATTCCTATGGGATTTTATTTTGGTAAACTACGGACGTTTACCATGTTTTGGAATTTCGCGGGCACGCATTTCGAAGCAACATTGACATTCTCGCCATTTTATCACATTTGTGTATTTAATTGTCCATTTAATTCTTTTTTATTATTCAAACATTTATATACTTATTTCATTTTCTTAATTTCTTTTTCTACATTTTCTAAACTTATAAATTTCTTTTTTTCTTTTTTTTTTTTTTTTTTCGGGGGTAACCCTCCCTACCGTCCGGTCATTTCCGGTCATTTCCGGCAAAATTTTTGCATTTTTGCGTTTCTTTTGAGTCTCATTGTGCGCTAATTAAAGGCCTTATGTGTATATAAAATGTATGAATCACGTGATTTTCCATGTAAATTTCGGCGGCATAACGGCATAAACCGTTATCTACCAGAACCTGTTCAAGAACTAACCTGCAGGTACCAACAAACAACCCAGCAGCAAAGGCACTCAGGCCATCATATATACAACAAAAAGCAAACATACGAGCAAACTGGGGGCTTGCGCCCCGAACAAAGTACAAATGTACAAGCAAACTGGGGGCTTCGCCCCAAACAAGTCAAAAAGACCAAGTAAACTGGGGGCTTGCGCCCCAAACCGAGTCCAAAAAATGTTTCAAAATCAGATGTACAAATCTACAAAACCGACACAAGCTACTGCTGGGCACCCTCCAACTCAGCAACTCTCGCCATCAGAGCGGCGATCTCGGCATCCCGAAACAAGCTACTGCTGGGCACCCTCCAACTCAGCAACTCTCGCCATCAGAGCGGCGATCTCGGCATCCCGAAACTCGAGCTCCCTCGACAAGCGAGCCGTCTCCTCCCGAGCCTGGGCCAACTCTCGTCCTGACTCGCTGTCACCCTGCAAACAGCAACGAATTGGCTCATGTCAATCAACTCAAATTGGGAAACCCAAAAATCAAAAAAAAAGAAGATCGAAAAATGGGTATAAAGGTTCATACCTGACGACCTCGACCGCCGACGAGTGCCTCAATGGCCGTAGCTCGTAGCCGGTTGGCCACCCTCCATAGTGCCACGAACCGGGATGGCGCGACCTGCATTTCAAAAGGAAACTCTCAACAAATTAAACAAATTCAGTCAAACGTGTTCTTACGCGAAAACCATGCAAAGTGGGAGCTCACC
Source organism: Silene latifolia (assembly GCF_048544455.1). Lineage (NCBI taxonomy): Eukaryota > Viridiplantae > Streptophyta > Magnoliopsida > Caryophyllales > Caryophyllaceae > Silene > Silene latifolia. The sequence goes on from NW_027413701.1 coordinate 2,456,199, forward strand.
CTCCGAATCGATCTTTCGCCGGTCATCTAGGCCAAGATCCGTCACACGGCTACGTCAAAATCACGCAGCTCGGAGATCGTCGTCCTCCCAAAGAGCGTCGGTGTACTCGAGGGTCTCGGGGTACTCTGGGGGCTCGATGCCCGCCGCCTCAACCTCCTGAAAAGACAAATAGCTCTCATCAATCGACGATCTGTCGTCGCAAGTCTCGAAAATCAAATCAACAAGAAAACAAACGATACTCACCACTACCGGCCAATAGGCCAACCTCCCGTAAAGGAACGCTGAGTAATCCTCCTCAGGAAGAAGAAGGTCGTCGCCACTGGCACCGGCCAGGTCCGCCTCCCTCTCAGCTTCGGAGGGCTCCCTGAACATCGTCCTCGGAGGATCGACGGGAACCGTCAACGCACCCCGAAAGCACTGACGAGCTAACCGCTCGCCCAGATACCATACAGGACCCATCGACGTCCACAGCAACAGCCGACTCGAACTCCTAGGACGAAGGGTCTCAAAGAACAAAGGGAGGCGCTCCAGCGTACTCCGCCCAAGGTCTGGGCACCCACTGTGACAATATGAAGGCAAAGGTCATTCCTATGATCAATTGAAAACAAAATATGAGAAGATGTGAATGAATACAAATGGGATACTCACGCTGCTCAGCTGAAGGGCGTTCACATCCCGCCGGTAGACGTTGTGAGAAGAACGCTTGCTCTTCGTCCGGCACATGACCCAATCCCTCACCACGGGATAGGCCCTCTCCAACGGCTCCGTCCTCTTGGGCGCGAGGCCCGGAAAGTAAGAGTACACCCACGCCTGTAAAGCGAAATGGTCAGTGACGATCTTTGATAAAAGAAAGGAATTTACGTTGATCTAAAGGAAGGTTCATACCTCCAACAAGTAGTCCAGTCCGACGAGCGCCGGGAGAAGTCCCCTTCTCCATCGGCTCTGGGCGAACCATGGCCCTCATAAAGCGGATGAGGACCGCAAAACCAGTGATGACCAGTCCCAACGCCCTAAGGAACTCAGTCGAAAGAAAGGGGAGAAGCTTCGTTGTGACCTCTCACCCTTGTCTCCGAGGTAAATCAAAGACAAGAACCACCAAAGCCACAGACGAGCCCTCGCTCGTCATTTGTACAAGGAGGAGGAGCCGTCTCCCTCCCATCGATCACCACCGATGCCGGGGTCTTCCCCGCAAAGTAATCTCGAACATAGGTACTGGGTACCAAACCCGGCACCGCAACAGCCTTCGGCGACAAGTTCCAGCCAATCAACCTCCTCGCCTCGGCCGAGTCCGCCCTCATGCCAGCCTCCGGCCACACCATCTCCTCGGTCCCGCACGGCAGACCGGAAATCATGCCGTAGTCCTCCAAGGTGACCCCCACCTCACCAAAAGGCAGGTGAAATGTGGAAGTCGTATCCCAGAATCGATCCAAGAAAGCCCGGACCAGGCTAAGGTTGGCCCGCAACTTCCTCTTCACGATATCCCTCCAAACCTGAACCAGAGGACCAAACGCTCCGCGCTCGATCATGGCCCTCTCTTCCTCCGACAGCCGCTCGTAATGCTCCATCGCCGTCGTATACCCCGAGAACGACCGGATGTTCCCGGCCTCCTATCATGATTTGAAACAAAGCTATCTTTAGTTTTGAAATAAATTTAGAAGAGATTTGAACAAAAAATGGAAAAGGATAGGTAATGAGTTAGGGAATTCCTATTTACCAAGCTCTTCACCGTCCTGTAGGACAAGTGACCCTCTGCAGCCCACACAAGGTGCCTACTCTCCTGTGTCTCGGCCACGCAGAGCACCTCTCAATCGGCGACCCCCTCGTCCGAGGTGGGCCCGTCTCGGAATCTCCTCCTCGTCGTGACCTCCTCCTCGGGGACCTCTCTGCGCAGCGGCCATCACCGCGGCGGTGAAGGCCTGCTCTAAAGCCTCCTCAACAACAGCGGCGTCTACGTCCATAGGATCTCTCCCAGAAGTAGAAGCATCGTCACCTGCAACGATTAAAGCAAATCCCGGCCGCGTCACATGACGACAAGCCCTTGTTAAGTAGTTTTCGGGCCTTCAAGGCCCAGAAATCGCCCCTCTCCGGCCATCCTTGGCCATGTTCCCGCCAACCCGATCACTCATGTGATGGATAGGGTCAAGCCAAGTCAAAGTCAAAACCTAGTTCCGAGTTCGGGTCGAAAATTCGGCAGCATTCCGCTATAATGACGATTATGCCCTAAAAAGTGTCCTGCAAAAGTTGTCACAAACCAAACTTCCGAGATGACAGGAAGTTTACCCATCATCCAAGGATCCCTACTATCAAATTTCGTCACAAATGGGCAATCCTAAGGCCATTTTCGAAGCAATTTTCGATCTAGCTGTTAAACCGTCTCAAAATTCGCTCAAGGGCTCGAAACTCGATGAAAATTCAAAGTAAATACATGGTTATGTTCCTAACATTGCCTACTACTCATTTCTAGCATCAATTTGGCATGGAAAATTCATTTGGGGGAAAAGCCCCAAATTTTCGATCAATTGGGTCGAAAACCCTAATGTTTCGGACTCAAAATTTGACAAATACGGATGATTAATGCAAGATTAAAACACATACCTCGATTAGTCATATTTCAAGCAAGCTTTTGAATCCAACCTTGACGGAAATGGTGAAGATTTGAGAGAGAAATTGAAGGATTTGTGTTTCGAAATAATGAAATAAAACCCTTCTGACTTCGCGTTTTTACGCGGAATTGCTGAATTGGGGAACAGACGCAGCAGGTGTTGCGCCTCTTCCAAGAGACGCAGCTCTTGCTGCGCCTCTTCCTTTGTTTCCCTCCTGATGGATTTTCAAAAATCCGTTATGAGTTCGTTACTCGTGGGCCCATCTTTGGTGCGCCTCTTCCTCGATGACATTTTATCACTTTGGTCCGTTTCGACGATTTCCTTTCGTTCCGACCCGCATTTTATCCAAAGTGCGACAATATTTCGCAAAGATATTGTCCGAGTTCATTTTATCCCCACAGATATTTCGCAAAGTATTGCTCAACCATTTTGTCTAGCGCGATAGTATTTTGCGATCGCTCGCTCGAGACTTTCTTTCGTGACGATTCGATGTTCCTAGTCGTCAAATCATTTTACCCGGCGCAGTAGTATATTTTTGCGATCTTGCTCATTCAAAGTTTCCCATACGACGATCAAGATGTTCCTCGTCGTCGATATGTCCCCAACAAGAGTTCGCTTGAGACCGACGCAAGCAGATTCAACTTCCAAATTTCGCCAGAATTCGCTCAAGACTGACGCAAGCGGATTTTCCCCAGCAGTTTCTACCGACGTCCTGCTGTTTTCAATATCTCTTATTCCCCGCGAAGCTCGATTAAGTCTCAGGTATGGTCTCTTCTTATGGCTGGCGAGCCTCCTTACGTAGTCTAATGGACTTTAAACGACCCTCCCGATAGTCGACGGACTCTAAAATGTTCCCGACGACGGGTCCTTGGCTCGGACCCCTTGAGCCACCTAGCGTCGCCATAGTCGTCGGGTTGTAATCTTCGATTGACCTGATGGCTATACTTTGACTTTCGCCTTGTCCAAGCCTCGGTCAAAGTGGGGGCTCAGAGACACCTCGTTTTCGCACCCCTCGCAAACCACCCGGGGATGATTGGGCCGCATGCTTGATTCGCGGAACGATTAGTGACAGTTCGTAAGATTATCGTCAAGTGATTGCTCAAAAATTAATGTCAACCTCTTAGTTGTCATCTACGTGCCGATACGGTCGTTTTGGCAGTAATTAGAGTACATTCGGAGTCCGGGTCAAAAACCGTCTCCATTTTTCGATATTTGTTAAATCCCGAGTCGAATGTTTGGAATGTTCCGGATATTTCTATTTCCATATTTCATCAAATTTTATCTTTTGGCAAATAATATCCCGTAATATTCAAAAGATAATCGAATAAATCCGTCCTACCATAATTTAAACACGGAAATCTTTCTTAAACAGGAGGAAACCTCTCGGGAGCAGACGCAAGAGCAGTCTTTGCGCCTCTTCCAAGAGACGCATGGGCGCTGCGCCTCTTCCCGGCCCTTCTTTGCATGATTTACGTATCTTTTTTTATATCTTTCCGAGATTCACTTCCAAAGAGTCTCTGAAACCCTATTCCTTCACGTGATTAGTATAAATAGGAGCCTTCGTTCCTCATATTTCTCACGCGAGTGTCCGCCCTTCTCTTCTCCCTTTGCATTCTAGACTTCGTTCTTACTAATTGGCGCCTACGTGCTTGGACTTCCGACCACGTAAGCTCGGATCCTTCCGGATACCAGCCTCTCCGTTGCATGACCGACCAATTTGACCACTACACTCAATCAATTTAATCAACTTGTTAAATCGTTTTCCTCTTACGAGGGCACTCTTTCCTTGCATTCGCGTCGAGCATTCACTAATCGATCTTCTTAGTTCTTCTCGTTCCGTCAACATGTAAGTCTGAGGGTGTATAATTCCTTTTGTTTATTGTATTTTTAATTATTGTATAACAATTGTAAGGTTTATGTCGAAAGTACTCATTAAAACCGATTTCTAAAAACCGTCTTCAAAAACTGTTTTCGCGGATTTCCGGTGAGAGAGACGATCGAGAAAAGACGCAGCAATCGCCGCGCCTCTTCAAAGGAGCGCAGCACTGCCGCGCCTCTTTGTGAGGCCGCGCATTCTCGCTTCTTTTTTCTTCTTCCTCCGTCCTCTCGCAATTCGTATCAAATTTATTTGTTTTGTTTGTTAAATCGTTAATTCTCCGTCATAAAATCATAATAATTAGCATGTATATTGTATCATATATTTCATCATTCATTCACATGTTTAATTCATCTAATCCGACTTAAATCCCAAGTAATTCATATTTGCGGGTTTTCGTCATTAAATTCAATTCGAGTTTTAGGGATTCAATTCGTTCGTATTGGGTTTCTGGGATTCGTTGTTGATATATTTTTTATCATGTTCATTGTTAATCCGCCATCAATTCGTCATGTTTAGTTAATTATTCGCTTGTTTAATCATTCATTAACATCGACCCTTCACATAAATAATCCGTCTTATTCCGTCTTAATCATGTTTTGCTATTTTATGACCTCAATCATATGTAAATAATCTGTAAATCACTTTCATCCGACTAAATAATCTAAATCAATCCATTAAATTCACCAATTAAACGTTAACAATTGCAGTTTTGGCTTCACGACCGAGTTCGTCCTTGGGGAATGACGCAAAGAATCGCCGCGCCTCTTCCAAAGGGCGCAAAGATGTCTCTTGCTTTGTTCGGGGACGACTTCGTCCCCGAACTCCTTTTCGCCTTGACCTAGTTTAATTAGCTACGTATTAATTAACTAGTATTCGTAATATCGCTAATTCCTGTTCGTTAATTTGTTATTTTATTCTTTTATTCGTTTTCTCAAATTATCCGTTTTGTTGGTATTTTCGACATAAATCGCCTAATCCGTTGTAATTAATGTAATTCTTTTATTTGCAGTTATATTAATTTATTGTATTCCTTTCATTTATCATTTGTATGCTTCCACATGTAAATCAACATTACATCCTACTTCGACCCCAATTGTTTGCCTAATTAATTGTTCACCGACTTAGCTAATTTCACATGTTAGGTTTAATCTATTGGATGTTGCATTGCATGCATATAGCCGACGATATATCAAGTACGAATAACTTCCCTAATCATTAGTAGAGGCCGCTATCGAGGCGGGCGGGATTAGGTGTTCGATCAAAAGAGCTTCCTAATACGTACCCTCACCCCTTACTCCAGATCTCCGTGAGCACCCGTGTTCATTGGCATCCACGAGAGTCATTCTAGACATAGAATGCTAAGGGTAACGATTGCTTAGTGTTCATGTCACTACTTCGTGTCTTGACATGACATGAGGTATTCGAACGGTTCCAATTTCCCATAAAAATTGGTGGCGACTCCTTACAAAATGCAAACGCTTGTTTTCGAGCCCCTTCACTCCCAAGCGCCCCCGTGGGCGGCCCGCTGTCCACAAGGACTCTTTCCAAACCCGGACTCCCTTGCCAATTCTCTTTGATCTCCCTGACTTCTACCTAACTTCTCCCTGACACTTCTTTCATTAACGCGGGCGCCTTCTATGATGGGCTCTTGACCTCTCTTTAAGCCCGTTTCTCCACTCCCTTGTCTGCGGGCTCCCTTCCTCCTTATCACTCTATCCATAGCCTTTACTTTATTAAGTGGGCCTTCTCTATTATGCTATTTTTAGCCCAAACATGTAACAATGCACAAATCTTGAAACAAGGGCTGTAGCGGGGCTAGGGAGTGGGACGAAACGGGATTGGTGCAAGCACCGTTTGGATATGTGGAGTTCAAATAAAGAATTGTCAACACATCACATCCCACTTCTTATTGCAACACATGAGACACGTTTATGCCCTAACATAGAATTGGTAACCAACACTATGCAAAAATTGCATAAACCCAACTCAATATTAGAAAAATTTGAAAATACTCCTCTTATTTCAACAAATGAGTAACGTCTACAACCTAACAAGGGTTCGGTTTCCCAAAATCAAGCAAAAATTGTGTAAACCCGACTCATTAAGGAAAAACATCAAATCGCCCCTTTATTTAGTAACGGCTTTTTCTACCCCTTTAAATGATGAGGAGGGGTGTTGCTTGCCTTTTTCTTTTCCTAGCACACATATATACAATTACAACTAGCTCTTTTTGGATTTTTTTTTTTCAGAACTTTTTCACTTTTCTATTTTGTTTTTCTTTTGAAATTTCAATGTCAAAACCTCTTATTTATGTACAACGCCAAATACACGCCAAATTCGACCCGAGTGGATATGTACATCATCCACCGCTATAACCCAAATCACCTCCTAAAACACTACTACAAAACCGACCAATTCTTGATCAAGGAAAGGTGTATATGGAATGTAGCTAATTTTAGTGGGTTTGCAACTGGAAAGGCTAAAGCTCAAAGGGGGTGAATCAAAAAGGGAGATAACGGAAGGAACAAAACAAGGCTATTTGGCTATGTGAGGTTCATATGCATGTGAAAACAATTTTATTTCATAACTTGTGCACAAAAATGAAATGCAAAATCATGGTCTAACGACGGAATGACACACTTATGCGTCTAGACATAACACGTCCCGCGAGGAGACCTACTCACAATCCTAATTGAGGGTCGGGCATGAATGTACCGACCCTAGGAGACTCTAATCCTCACATATGAGTGGCTAGGTCGAGACCTAGTTCTAGCCTACGGTCAATGGTCTCACAGGGTGGCCTAGACTCGTTAGTCCGGTCCTCAATTTCCCATAACTAACCTATGGACACGGGTGCAAGCCACGGGGAGGGGGAAGGCACAATTGGGACTTGACTCATCCTTGGGGTATATGCTTCCCTCTCTTGACTACATTTCAAGCACAACATTTATATACAAACCGATGCAAACGATTCTAGCCTAAGACAAACACGTATTTACATGTTATAATGCATGCAGAAATTGAAATGAATATAAGATAAACATGCAACGAGTTTACTAAACCTAGCAGCATATCAACACCAACACAACGATCCAAAAGTTCCCCAAAGGAACATCCAAGGCGCAAAAATCTCATTCTCCTTCAAATATGCGAGATATATAAAGAAAGAACGGTAAAGGAGTAAGAGATTAGAATGAGTTTACCAAGCGGGTCTTGATCTAGCTCCTTTTTGCCTCAACTGGTTAGCGTTTATGCCAAATGTTAGCCAACAACAAGTATATATACAATGCAATGTTTTTGTGATTTTTTTTTTAAGTTTTTCTATTTTTTTTTTTTTTTGAAATTTTGTCAAATTTACAATTTACTCACAAATGTACACTATTAACAAATATATACAAAGTAGATATTTCTCTCCCCACAATTAAGACTTACATCGTACTCGATGGAACGAAATGTATGGAAGAAAAAGGAAGAGTAGAAGACATATTTTTGGATTTGCTTGAATTTCTTTTGAAATAAAATAAAATAAAAAGTTTTTGTGGTTTTGTAGGATTTTTTTGAAATTAAATAACTTGTTTTTGTATTTTTTTTTTTTTTTTTTGGCCTCCTCCCCACATTTGCTATATACAATGCCCGGTGACGGAGGAAGTGTGGGCGGGAGGCAAAAGTAATGAAAAAAACGTATTTTTATGATTTTGAGTTTATAGAATCTCCTCCCCACACTTATCTATGTGCATATATGAGATCCCCCTCCATCCTAGTAAGGCACTACTCACACATGGCTATGATAACAAGCACAAAAGATGGATGCTTTGACATGTGACAAACAAAAGGAAACATATTGCAAAGATAGATTACTAAATAAACTTGAATATGTAAACAATTGAAAGATAAACAAACTAGAAGAGAAATTATACCAATTCTAAGACAAAGCTGCAATCTTGGATTAATGGAAGAGAATATCTTCACCAATCTTCAAATACAACCCAAATACCAAATGTAAACAATTGAACAATAATAATTCTAAACTAATATAAGAAACAATTAATGATTGATTAAGGAAAGATTAGAGTTTTGATTAAGGGTTTGCATAAGGTTAAGGAAATAATTTCAGATCTAGGGTGTTGTGTACAAATGATTAAGGGAGGGGGTATTTATAGGTTGCATCACAATTAGGGTGAAATTACAAAGAGGCTTCAAAATGCGGAATTATAATCCCAGCCGGTGGGCCGGCTGCCGGTGGCTGACCCGGCTGGGAGTTCGCTGGAAGGAAATTGTGAATTTGAAGTCGTCAGGTGTCCTTGGCCGGAGGGCCGGCTGCCGGTGGCTGACCGGCTGGGAGTACATTGACTTCTTCTTTTCTTTTGTTGACTTCTTAGCTTCACCTTGCACTCCCAGTCGGTGGGCCGGTTGCCGGTGCCTAGCCCGACTGGGAGTTCGCTGTAACTTCCTTGATTCTTCCTTTCCTCTTGTTCTCCCAGTCGAGTAGCCGGCTGCCGGTGGCTGACCGGATGGGAGTTCGCTATAACTTCTTCCTAAGTAGCTTTGTTGTATATAATGGGGGAGTCCCAGCCGGCTGACCGGCTGACCGGCTGCCGGCCCACCGGCTGGGAGCTCAACTCAGTCTTTCTTCCTCCTTCTTCCACACTTAGTCTATCAAACTGTCTCCTTTGCTCCGATTCCTCCGTCCCCACCTCAAGACCTGCAAGAGGGACATAATATCATAGTCTAGGGAATCGAGGTACAAAATACAACGAAGGACGTATAAAACCGACTCAAATTAAGTCGGAAAGTATGAAAATAGAGGAGGAAGATGGTGCAAATGAATCCTATATCAGTACTCAACTGTTGATTCTGATAGTAAAACTCGAGTTTAGAGTGGCAGCGGAAATAAAACGAAATAGACACGACAAATGATATTTTTAAAACTGGTTCGGTTACTACTCCGCGATCTACGACCAGCGCTATTTTATTAAACGTTTTTGAAGTAAACTCATACAAACTAAGACCACTCCGAATAATAAAACAACTCGTCAATCTACTCTGGTTGCTAATGCTTAAAAGCTACTCGGCTTCCAAGACTTTTGCTTTGGGCTACTTCGCCAAAAGACTATTTGCTTAAAGCTACTCCGCAATAAGACTTTTGCTTTGGGCTACTCCGTCGAAAGACTCCATGCTCAAAAGCTACTATGCTTCGAAGACTTCGTGCTTGAGGTAACTCTATCCTAAGACTTTGGTTTGGTTCTACCCGGTTATTACAAGACTCCACTTATCTCAATGTTGTTCACGCAATTGAATGAGATAAAAGGTACAAAACACGGGATCCTCGAACTCGATTAAACGACTAGGTGCAACACAACAAACTCAATAAAAGACTCGAAGAAAAACAAACTTGCAAAATGTGACTCAAAGATTTGTAAGTGATAAACGATTTTGCAAAGTTAATTTACTTGATAAAGCTTAAGTCTTTTTCAGTTAAAAACCCGTTTGTTGCACACTTGTTTTTTTTTTTGACAGCATAAGGAGAATAACTTACTTAGTAACATTGTAAGTTATTTGTTGCACACTTGTAAAAATGAATTAAGCAAGATATTTATAATGTCCAAGTAGTATACTTTACACATTAAGATATCTTACACTCATAAGCACAAGTGATTAAAATATTGTAAATAGTTTGTTTGGGCAACATGCACAAGACAACCGAATTCTTCATCAAGCAACCGAGTATTTTTCCTCAAGAAATCGGTGCCTAAGAATGCAAGAAATCAGATTCTACACACACAAATATGGGTTGAGTTTTTCATCAAGAAACAAGCATAAATGGTTGTTTTTATGGGAACCATAAACATTCTCATAAATGTTAAAAGCAAACAACCCATTTAAAAAAAGTGTCTTATTGTGCAAGCAAACTTTTCAGCAAGACATTAAAAGCTCTATTTTCTTCAAAGACATCAAAACATTTTTAGAAAACTATTTGTGAACATTGAAAACATTTTAACAATAGTTAATTTCGAAATAATTCTTTGAAGGATGAGTTAGAAGTAACAGTTGACTAAACAGTTGTTTTGCACCTAGACATAAATTCGAGTTAAAGATCTCCTTACAACACATGACTTTAACACAATTGACAATCTTTATCTTTGATCTTCATGATGATTTTCTTAATAACCTTGAATTGATAATTGAAGCTTCATACTACATGGTTAAAACTTAAGAGGCACACAATTAAATAACAATGAGATTAATTTTTATAATTTTTAATAATGTGTAGCTAAAGATAACCACGTTGCAAAACGCGCCTCGACTTTATATGTAACCTTTGGTGTGGATGGGAGGGAGTAGTTGGTTGCCCAAAAGTGAACACTCTAGACTCCAATAGCTTCCGCTTATAGAGGGTCCTCAGTAAAAAGCGGTTGAACAAGATACGCACATACCATCCCGCCAGGGAAAACGAACAAGTGAACAACCCAATCCAATGCTACTTTTCTATCGCTAGTCCAAGGTCCGTCAAACCTTGCTTCATAGTAACCATACGACAACTATCCTTCCAAGTTAATGAGGAAGGTAGGGCCATAATCAACGGCCCGTCTCCTACCCTCAGCTACATCACCAACAACATAGAAACTAGAATTCTAGACTTAATTCTTCCTGCAGCTCCACCAGTCCCAAAATATCTCCTCTAAAAAATGCTTCATTTTGAAGCAACGAAATCCACGACAACATATCTAAGAAGCAAAAGATACCAATGTTATCAACCTTCAGTTCACTTATCTATGTTCTAATACTACAAATTAATTCAAGTTTTCTATTAATGCCAAGAATACAACCAAGCTCAAAGTCTAGCGGTGAAGTCGCAAACACAGAAAAAGCAATCAGGAACAAGATCAGTACCTCTCTCAAGATGAGAATTTTCCAAAACTGGAGGCCGGAAACATCCACAGTTTTTTATCCCCAATAAACGGAAGACATTCCTGAGGAATTATTTGATTGTTCTTGGTGCATTAATTTCCTATAAGATGTGAGAGTTGAGAGCTTCCAAATAACCGCTTTTTGCATTATACCTCCCAGATGACAACTATCTTTCAAGTTAATGAAGAAAGTAGGGTGATAATCAACTGCTCGTCTCCTGCCCTCAGATACACCATAAACAGCATAGAAACTACCAGCGTAGAAACAATGCTTCATTTTGAAACAACGAAATCCAAGATAACATATGTTTTTTTTTTGGTCAATGGAAGCGCGCACTTAAGTCGCATTACAATATAGGGGAGGGGGATTCGAACCTGGGACCCATTATCCACAATACCTCCGTCTTAACCACTCCATTAAGACATCTTCGATCCAAGATAACATATGTAAGAAGCAAAAAGTGCCCATGTTATCATCCTCCAGTTCACTAAGGTAATGTATCCAATTAGTGATCTACGGAGTATTTTCAAATACTGCAATTAATTACTGCCTTGCTATTAATGGTAAGAACACAACCAGCCCAAAATCTATGCTGAAAAAGCAATCGAGCACAAGATCCATACCTCTCTTTATATAAGACATTCCTGAGGAATTTTCCTCTTGTTGTAATGGAAAGAGAAGAGACCTACCGTATCCCATGAGAAGAACAGCATCAGAAGAACACGTCAACCCCAGTCTTCAGATTGAAACACCGCCATTTGTTTGTTTAATCTGATTTGAATACTCTAGCTATCTAAAGATGAGAATTTTCCAAACCTGGGGACCTGGATACTCCCACAATTTTTTCCCAATAAACGCAAGACATTCCGGAGAAATTCTCCTCTTGTTATCGGCCCTTCAATTTTCTATATAATGTGACTTGAAAACTTCCATATAGCTTATTTTCATTATACCTGCCAAATGATGTTTTTGTACCGAGCACCGAACACATGCTCAAGCGCACATGAAGCGGTAATGGAAAGAGAAGACCTTCGGTATATCCCACGAGTAGAACAACATCAGAAGACCAGTCAATCCCAATTTACAGGATCGGAACACCACCATTTACCTATATTTAATTTTCCAGGTAACTAAACACGAGGTCCAATATTCACACAAATTATACTCCCCGGATCATTCATGGTAGAAGGACGAATAGAGAATGGATTCCTTCTCCACCACTTTTCTTACATAGTGAACTCTAATCACCAAAGAAGAAAGGGGAGAAATGAAGATTATTTGGAATTTGAAAGCGTGGAGAAAAATAAGGGGACGTGTGTTTGATATGTAAAGCGCGATTCAAATTCACACTCTTCTCCAAGGACAAACAAGAAAAAGAAAGATTGGAGTGCACAAAAGATTCAGCATAATTAAACAAGTCATCGACTCATCGTACAAGCTACAAGGCTACAAGCCTACAACTATTAAGCACAAACGTTATTTTCAATGCTCCAAAACACATACTCCATAATGGGTTCAAACGAAACCATTTATCGCAAATACTTTCTTTTTTCTTCTTAATTTTAAGATTTTAAAAGACTTAATTCAATGGGAACTCATTTGCTTTTAAATAATTTCAATTCAACCTCATTTTGACTATTCACTTGTTTTTGAAGGATTAAATAAACGTTCGTCTAACACAACTTGGTAAGAGATGTGGCTATTTCAATTCTATAGTACAGTGTGTCGAAGTTTTGGGCAACATTAGCAACTCCTTGCTCACCTGTAACTCCTCCTCGATCGTCATAGAGCCATATTTAAATAGAATCAACCTCTTCAATGCCCTGGCATTCTCAAGCAGATAGTTTAAAAGTAGTAGCTCCGTTTTCCCGCCCTTAAATTGATGAACTTCAATAATTTTAACATTAGATGAAAATGGAGCAAGTTCCATACTCGGGCGCCACTTGTGCTCCTGCTCTGTACCACATGTAGCGGCATGAAGAAGGCCCTGAAAATCAAGTTCATAATTCGTAAGGACATAAAATATGTTTGCTATTGGATTGATTTATGCAAGCAAGTGTAAGCAGCATGTGTATTAATAGACAATGTCGGTAGAATAATAGAGGAGTTCATCGAGATCATCAGGCACATTAGATGCAAGTTAGAAAAATTAAGGACGATGTGTATAACACGGAAAAACTTACCCTAAATAGGAAAGGTAGACAGAAGACTTAGAGGGACAACAAAGGAATGTCTAAAACTCTAAACAAGTACTTTATAGCTGACAAGAGCGGTAACAGTGAGCAAAATCTCGCTTATTCAAACACTCAAAGTCTTATTAAATCTCCTTTTGTAATTTTCTTACCATATTAAAGACAATGGTCTCAAGTTGAGGTGAGTTTGCTAGCCAGAATGTCACATACTTCCATGTATCCTTGCAACAAAAATCAAGGTGCAGGCTTTCCAACTTAGAGTATGTAGGTATCTGGTTATCGTCTAGCCTGATAAGAAGCTTCACGAAAAAGAAGCACAAATAATAAAATGAGACAAACTGATAGAACCATAAAGAGTGATAAAAATAAATAAGGAATATTCAAGTATCTCCGTTGTAGTCGCAAGTCCCAACAACAAAATTACCCCATTGCCTCAAGGAATACCGCAAATTGTGAGATAAGATGGGATTGGATGTACGCAACCTTACCCTTATGTTTGCAACACAAGGAGGTTGATTTCAAATGATCCAAGATTAAAATTGCATCGAGAAGTGCATCAATGACCACCACCTCACAATAAAAAGAAGCGCAACCAAATTAAGTAAGTCATTTTGCTCTATTTAATCATAAATCATACTTCAATATTTCATTACCAAATAATATGGACTCTTTGACTCTCTTAAAAATGAAAATAGCTGTAGTAGCAACAACCAAAAAGAATTCAGGGAGTAAGACAAACCTTGGGAGCGTTTAATGTCAAAATTAACTCTCTGGCATTTTGGGCACCTATAATAAGATTTAGGACATGTTGAGAAAGAGGGCCATGAAATTCATAGGAATGAAAACCCACATGAACCGTAGAAGGAGAGCATGATTTCTTCAACAACAAGGTCATAACATCAGAACATGTGCACAAGTATGATAAACTTGCTAAATTTGGGGCATCAATCTCCATATGACCTCGACACAAGTACACCGTCAGTTTTTCAAGTGCTAAAGCAGAAATCTGAAAATGATCGGCAGCCAATTGACAGTGGAGAAGAATCAACTCTTTCAGCTGTGGACAACCAACAAAGAACCTTTTAATGGACTCCGCATCCAAGAACGTTACTTTGCAAAGTTTACAAACTCTGAGGCTTGGCAAACACACTAACATAGGGACTTTCAAGTCCACCTTGTGTATGACTGAATTAATTTGTAGTGCCACCAAATTTTGAGAACAGAGGATGCAGTTGGGCAAAGAGATTTGTTGGTACGAAATGTACAGATTTAGATGCCGAACTCCCTTCAGTATTGCAATATTAATCCACAAAAGGAAGTCTGAACAAGCATAATCGCAGGTGCGTTTAAGTTTCAAACTGAACTTCTGAATTGACATTACTCTATGCACCGTGAGTACTCCAGAAACAAACTTCTCAAAAGCCGTATTGACAGTTTTAATTCCATGAAAATCAAAATATTCTTGATCATCAAAAGAAAGGCTAGTTGTTAATGTGAAAAGATACTTCCATCTAGTTGACAACAAACTAGTCTGCAGTGCACTCAATGTTGGGAGGAACGAAAGAATGTGACCAATTAACTCATCAGGTAAGCTACTAATTCTGTCCAAACTGCCTTCATCTCTTATTTCCGGAACTCTACGACGCTTAGTAGAACGAATCATCACCCAATAACGATAACAGTGTGAATCATCAACTCTGCATATCAAAAAATTCAACCTTTATGCTTCTCTTTTAATAGGATTAAAATCAATTGCTAATGCCTTTTATTTTCAATTACATGTGAAAAATGGTGGGTAATGTTGAAATTATCAAATCAATTGGTCTTCCATTTTCAGTGCTAGATGCATAATGTGAGAAATCATAGATACCAAGTTACCAAATCAATAAATGAACTTAAAAATTATGAAAACCCATGAAACCCTAATTGAAAACCCCTAAATAAAATAAACAGATAGATTAACGCAACTTAAAGGAAAATCAGCAAGATTTCATAAATTTAATACAAGGAAAAAGAGGAATTACGAGAGATCAATGAATGTAGGATATACATACCTGCTTTTTAGTGCTCTGATTGAATTCGTAGGTGTGTGCTAGTTTGAGTGGAGTGCGACTCTCTTATAGTACAATCGTGTCACCCGGGTTGGTTATGGGTAAGGCAAAATGGGTTGTATCAAATCGTATTCGGGTTATATTGGCTCAATTATGGGTCCAAGTCATGTCAGATTGTCAGGTCATCAGCGAGTCGGGTTATTACCGTTTGGTTAATAACATAAGAAGTGATTATATTTTTTCTTGTAAATTAATTTTGGTTGATAATGTGGTATTAAAATGATTTGTATGTGTCACATTTTAAATTTAAATTAAAAAATTAATATGAATATCAATTTAGTCTTATTTGGAACTAATTTGTTAGTGGGTATTAAATCTATTAATGGGTAATCCACCTAATTGGTCAACATTGTGTCACGCGTCACCCAATTTGTTTGTGTTAAGACAATTAAGAGTTGTTATTTATCAGTTCAGCTTCAATTCGGGTGGAATTGGTTCCGTTTCACCCAATTCTCCGGTTCTATTGGATCGGGTTTCGGGTGGTTTGAATCAAGTTCCTGAGGTCGGATGAGTTTTCGCCATCTCCTATTTGAATTTGTGGGACAAAGGAACAAGGATTTTGCTAGACCACAAATATCTTGCTCTATTCCGTTAAGTAACACATTTATATAAGAGACTAGTTTTTGAACCCGTGCACTGCACGGATAGTAACGGAAATTACTATTAAAAGTTAAAAAAGTGTGTATTTTTTTTATTTAGTAAATAACTAAATTTTAGAAAATACTCCATTACTTTGCCTACTTAATTATACAGTTTTGATAAGTTTATGTTGCTTAATTTTATTTGAAGTACTTTGCTTTTTTTTTTCTCGGTTTTTTTAACTTATAAGAGGTGAAAAATGAAAAGTGAATGTAAAATTATTGTAGATTTCTAACCTGTTTATTTACGCAAAATGTATTTAATTTTTCTCATTGTTATACGTTTTTTGAATCATATTACCCCCTTGTTTGTTCTCCTTTTATTTCTCTACATTATTCTCTCTCATTTTGCACTCTCACCCATCATCGCCTGGACGTCTGGAAGTAACATTCAGCATCACAAACCGACTACCTCAAGATTCACCAGTAAACCCTCCACCGTAGTGCGTGGTGACCGTACCCAACACCTTAGCCCATAAAGTCCCTCTCAACCCTTATCTCAACAGCCATCACAACTAACCACTCCTTGCAATCCATATCCTATATCCTCCAACTACCCTGCCCTATCTTGCCTCCACTATCCCCTACGTCCCGCACCTCCAACATAACCACCATCCCAGCCCCACTCAATGCGTGACCCCTAACCCTTCTCATAACCTTATGTGCGGCTCCTCACCCCATCATTACTCACCCATCGTGACTACTCCCCTATCACGACCTCCACCATCAACACCGCTCATTCATTTCACCTTTTAAGACGTCAAATACTTTTTTTTTATTGGGCCATGCATGTTAACACTTGTCTTTCGACATTATAAATCATTTGTCCTGCTAATTTAGGATGGGAGATTGAACAATATAAGTAAAATAGATAAAACATTTTTTGCTAACACCTTGTTTACTCATTACCTTTCAATGTCATAATGTTATGCATTAGTTGTTGGATAAATTTTTATAGTCACTCCAACTTATACAAATTGAAAATAATACCAATTATCTAAATTAATTTTTTGATAATTCTATATCATCTATTTATTTGTTTTCAACTTTGTTGTTAAAGAGTGACGTTAAGTACTCAGTACAACATTTTTTAGGTCAAATAGTCTTCCAATAATTCAAATGATAATTACATTTTATTGATTATCTTTGCAAATCTAACCTAATTTGCATTTATCTGTCTCACAAACATGAATGGCATTAGTAACTTCGGTGTGACATTATGTGTTTCCGATATAAAATACATACAATTGTTAATAAAAAAATGTACCAATTCAAAGATCACAATTCTCATTTAGACAGCATTTGCCGTTAAGTTTAAGCATCATACGACATGTATGTATAAGACAAATATATTGTTTTTCCTTTTTATATACTAAAGTGGTATGTACTTAACTCGTCTTATTAAGCTCAAGATGGATAGTATCGTCTTAACGGAGACTTATTGTTGAAAAGATTAATAGTGATATACAATAAGAATTATATTCCCAATTATATCCCCAATTAGGCAATTTTTGGCATTTTCATTAACAAAAACACGATTACATCTGTCATCATCTATCTTATCTATTACATTCATCTTATTATGAAAAAAAAAATGTACTCATTTCACTGTATTCACATTATCACATATCAATTGATGTAGAGATCAATCAACCGAGGGTGTATTGTTAAATTACAAAAAAAGATGAAGTTTTATGTCATTTGAATATATTGAACAATTTAAGTTTTATGTCTCATTACGTTCCAAGTGTTATGTTGACCATTTTGTATGAAACTATTATTGGCTCAGAGGATGATTTCAATATTTGATGAAACCAAATTCATCTGTATAGTGTCCCCCCATATAGAGCATAAAAGTGTAATTTTGCTACACAAAATAGAGAATTAATTAATGTATTAAAAACAGTAAGCTCATAGTATTGAAATATACTTAATTATATGTAAATGGAGTGGTATTTACTCTTACTTTATATGAGTTAGCGCAATTGTCATTAGCTTTCCAGTTTTCACCCTTATTGTTGGACAACGTGACCTTAGTATAACTCGGGAAGCTCTCCAATGACATCTAATAGCCCGAACATTCTTATTGGTCCTTTTGATCAGATAGTGGCTTGAATTAGTTGTTGATGGGTCATCGAAAAACATTGATATTGTGTAACAAATTAACAATAATACTCGTAATAGTTAATATTTAATTACGGTTTTTCTATCATGTGCCTAGTTTTTCTAATATGTGCAAAACGAATATGGAAAGATTAAATGTTTTTCTTTTAAAAAATAGGAAAAGTAATTGCATATTCTAATTTCCTATAAAATGTCATTTAATTCTTTCCATTTTGGTTTTCGCACATGTTAGAAAAATCGATTTAATATATATGGTTGAAAAATATCTTTCGTCACATGCAAGTTGCTTCTTTTTGTTGCACGCATCTTTTTCGTTGAAAACATTTTTTCATTTAGAGATCGGGACGTTCCTACTTGCACACAACTCGACTCGAACATTGATATATCAATCGAATATTAATGTCATCAAGCGGGTAAAGATAATACTTTGAGACGTTTTATTTTGTGATGTATTAAGCTTAATGGATAATATTTGTGAATATGATTTTTTGTAGTAGAGGTGGCCAATATTTGGTGAGAGATTCAGGGGATCCTATAATCAAGTTGTTTTGAGCAAGATTTTTGGTGAACTGACATGGTCGAGATTTGTGATTATTATTCTCATTTAGATTTTGAATAAACTATTTTAGTTAACTGAAATGGTTATGTTACTTAAAATATGGGAATATTAATTAAGATTCTTATGAAAATTTATACATTGTAGTCAGTAGAACCCGGATTTCAAGGAGTGGTCTAAGATTTCGTTTTGTAATTTTAGGTAATTACATATTCTATAATAGAAAGAATAATTAATAATTTGAAGTAGAGTGCTATATTGGATGTCTTATAAATTAATTATTTGGTATGAATTAAGTCTTCAAAAGGGAAGGAATATTTATATATATGGCTGATAAAAAGTTGTTGTTTATTACAGTTTGGAGTCCAAAATCTGTGGCTAACTTGGAGCAAATTTAAATACTTGACTTTATTGAGAACTTTGTAAAATGGGCAATCAACCAATCACTGATCATGTATTAAAAATGCGGGATTTTTTGAATCAAATTTAAAAGTTGACTTAATTGGGAACTTTGATTGATTGAATATATTATTTGATTGAATATATTAAAATCTCAAGGCTTTGACACGTGGCAGAAGCCATCTGCCAATGACACGTGGCAGATGGTTTCTGCTTTAATATAATATATGATTCTATATAACTAACTCTATTAAAAAATGTGTTTTTCATTCGGAAAAAGAAAATTAATTTATGATATACTCCGTAAGTCATTCTCATTTAAGAATTGGTGCTCATTTATAAAAGATTTTACTCATCGTTTCCATGACTCCATTAACTTGTAAAAGATTGGCAATTCAATGTCAAATATCGGTCATCAAACAATAGCTACTCCGTACTATCTAGCGATCAAAATCAAGTTGTATTAGCCCTTTCGGCTAAACTATGAGCCCTCCTTGAATAAAACTGCAAGCTTAGCTCGTGAAATACGCGAGAAGAGCTAAATGAAGGAGTCTCCTCTTTGGTTGCCCATTTGAGAACATTTCTGACTCCAATAGCGTCCGCTTGTAGAGGGTCCTCAGCCAAGAACGGTTGACCAAGATACGAACATTCAATCCCTCAGGAAAAAGAACAATCCATATGACAACTACCCTTCAAGTTAATGAGGAAAGCAGGGAGATAATCAACTGCCCGTCGTCTGCCTCGCATAAAACTAGCATTAATTCTTCCAGCAATTCCACCAGTCCCGAAACTATCTCATATAAACAATGCTTCATTTCGAGACGACCAGATCCCTGATAACGTATGCAAGAAGCAAAAAACACCCATGTTATCGTCCTTCAGTTCACCAAGGTACTGTATCCGATTAGCTATCTATTTTTAATACAAAATATAATTCCAGCCTTGCTATTAATGCCAAGACCATAAGACCAGAGTCTACCGGTGAACTCGCAAACACAGAAAAGGAAATCGAAAATTTAACAGATGAGAATTTTCCAAACCTGAGGACGTGGAAACTTCAACAATTTTTCCCAGTAAAAGAAAGACATTCCTGAGGAATTCTCCTCTTGTTGGCCTTTCAATTTTCTAAAATATGTGACTTAAGAGCTTCCAAATAGCCGCATTTTGAATTATACCTCCTAGATGATGCTTTTGTCCGGAACACATGCTCAGACGCACAAACAGCAGTAATGGAAAGAGACGAGACCTTCAGTGTATCCCATGAGAAGCACAGCATCGGAAGAAAAGTCAATCCCAGTTTTCAGGATTGGTACACCACCATTTACCTTTCCGAAGTAGATCAAATTCCCACCGGAACTTCAGTTACATGATCCACTTTATACAAAGTATCTATATACATAAATTATCGTAAAACCCTTACACATCCTTCGCTAGAATTAACTCCCCAGATCATGCATTCGTGGTAGAAGGAAGAATAGATAATGGGTTCTTCTCTACCACTTTTCTTACATGGGTAACTCTAATCACCAAAGAAGAAAAAAATATTAAAGTACGCAAAAGATTCAACATCAATAAACATCGAACATAATTGATCAGAGAGAATAGATAAGAAAAAAGAAGTCATTACATGAATTTATGGCTGTACACAAGATAAGAGGTTTACTATTTCCTTTCTGAATCCAATCGATTTCCGTTGGACAGAGGAAAATGGAACCCTTTCAAATTTGTCAATATCGAGGTAAACCTATGTTCGACATGGAAGAGGAATATAACAGAGGCTTTTGTTACCCTTGTTCATTTTAACACAATAATCTCTTGAAACCCTTGGAAGCATCAACAACTCCTTACAAATCCTCAATTCATCCTCCTGATCAATATCGTAGACTGTAGAGACGATCAAACTCTTCAGTACACTTGCATTTCTAAGAAGATGCCCCTTAAGTAACTGTTGAAGTATGAGACTTTTAGTGTATTCTAGAAGTTTCCGGAATATTCTAGATTTATCCGGAATGTGCTAGAATAATGTAGAAACATCTAGAATAGTCTAGAAGAGTCTAGAAGAATCTAAAAGAGTCATGTATGTTCTAGATTTATGTAGAACAACCTAGAACCTTCTAGACATGTGTATAAGTGGTAAGGAACTCTAGAGAGTTCCGTGTCTAGGTCACTCTAAGATGTCCTATTCTAGAGTGTTCTTAGGATGTATGAGAAGAAGGAGGAACACTATAAATAGAGGACCTCTCCTCCCATTCCCATGAACCTAAGTGTAACCAAGTGTATCCCAACAAATTCACAACAAATCAATACACAAACTAAATCCTTTAAACTAAACTCCAACTAATCAACCTTCAACTAATCAACTAAACAAACAACTAATCTCCACTCTACTTCCTATACTCCCCCATACACCAACAAGTGGTATCAGAGCTCTAAAGATCTTAGGGCAACAAAATAAAACTATGGCTTCCGCGTCAAAAACTCAATTGCCCGCTCCTCTAGATTTTCTAGATTTATTTAGAGGAGAAAATTATGACCATTGGTGCATTAAAATGAAGCTCTTCTTAAGAGCAAATGCACTATGGGAGATAGTGGAAAATGGTCCCCAAAAACAACAAGAAGGTGTTCCAACCACCGAAGCCACCTTAAAGAAAATAAAAGAGGATGAAATAAATGACGCCAAAGCCCTGTGTTTCATCTTTGATACCGTTTCGGAGATCATTTTTCCAAAAATAATGTGGGCTTCTACCGCAAAAGAAGCATGGGATATACTCCAAAAAGAATTCTATGGTGATGAAAGGATAATGGCATTACGTCTTAATGCCTTAAGAAAACATTTCGAAAATTTGAAAATGGGGGAGAATGAAGACCTAACAACCTATACTTGGAGAGTAATAGAGACAGTTAACCAAATGAAAATATATGGTGAAGATGTCACCGATACGAGGATTGTGCAGAAAATTCTCGTAACTTTGACAAAAAAATTCGACAAGATTGTCAATGTTATTAGGGAATCAAGGGATGTATCGAAGCTCACTGTGACGGAGCTAATTGGATCCTTACACACCCATGATCAGAAATTCAAGATTCGAGAATCTTCTTCCAAGGATACATCTTCTTCCTATGATGATCAGAAATCGATGAAGACTCAAGAATCTTCTTACGAAGATACAATCTGGAATTGGGAAGAAAAGAGGGTAGAAAGAAATGTGACCCTAATCCCTGATCATCCACAACATTTAGACGGCGATGTTGGCACAACCAACAACAATGATCCTCCTATACCTCCATCAACTCCTAATACACTTTCTCTATCCTCAAATGACAAATCAGAGAATGCTACGGGAGCACAAGGTAAGAGAAATCTCTCTGAAATTTATGTAGAATGTCTCTCCATTCAAGATACAGAAGAGTGGAAAAGATGCTACTTCACTTTTGAGGAGCCAAAAGGCTTTGATGAGGCTTCTAAACAGAAGGAGTGGCAAGAACCTATGGAGAAGGAGATAAATATGATAGAGGAGTTGGTTGACAAGCCAAGAGATCGAAAGGTAATTGGTGTAAAATGGGTTTATAAAACTAAGTTGAATCCTAATGGCTCTATCAATAATCACAAAGCAAGAATGATCGGCAAAGGATATTCACAACAAGATGGAATTCACTCCAAAGATACATTTGCTCCAATTGTTCGTCATGCTACCAGCTCGAGGAGGAGACGTACATTGAGCAACCTCCGAGTTTGGCGATACAAAAGAAAGAAGAAAAAGAAGAGGAATGTTCAAGCTAAGTGTTACACCAAAAGTCTCAAGGAGGAGTGTTGAAGTATGAGACTTTTAGTGTATTCTAGAAGTTTCCGGAATATTCTAGATTTATCCGGAATGTGCTAGAATAATGTAGAAACATCTAGAATAGTCTAGAAGAGTCTAGAAGAATCTAAAAGAGTCGTGTATGTTTTAGATTTATGTAGAACAACCTAGAACCTTCTAGACATGTGTATAAGTGGTAAGGAACTCTAGAGAGTTCCGTGTCTAGGTCACTCTAAGATGTCCTATTCTAGAGAATTCCAAGAATGTGGGAGAAGGAGGAGGAACACTATAAATAGAGGACCTCTCCTCCCATTCCCATGAACCTAAGTGTAACCAAGTGTATCCCAACAAATTCACAACAAATCAATACACAAACTAAATCCTTTAAACTAAACTCCAACTAATCAACCTTCAACTAATCAACTAAATAAACAACTAATCTCCACTCTACTTCCTATACTCCCCCATACACCAACAGTAACAATGGACCCTTATCACCACAAAACTCATAAACTTCAATCACATTGACACGACATGAAAAAGGTTCCAGAGGTATATCTGAAGGTGGCAGTAAGCCACCGTAGTAGTGATCCGGACAGTCATAGCTTGAATTACTGCAGCAAGGAAAGCCCTGAATAACAAATTCTTGAAGTGAGAAAGATTGAGAAAATAGTTTCATACAAACACTTGTATAACGTGGCAATTAACAAAGCTAATATTAGTTGCTACTAACCGAATTAAAGACGACAGTTTTAAGTTGAGGAGATTTGTCAATCAGGCGCATCACATGTTTCCAAGCATTACAAGAACATGCACCAATGCATAACCTTGACAGACTATTAAATTCAGGCATTTGCTTGTCGTCATCAAGTGTAAGAAGAAGCTGTACAATGAACAATATTCTAATAATTATGAACCATGAAAATATGTTTCCATTTCCATGCAAGCTAAAAACTCACTATTCTTTGGCTCAAATTTATGATAGAATAAACCAAAATGGGTCACTAAGTGACTGCACTTCTTTTAGTAGTGAAGTAACAGTCGGTTATATTCTAGAATCCTCGATGCAATTTCTGTATGGGTCATTTGTGGACATCGTCTATGTGTTGTTAACTATAAGGTAACATCCGACCCCCACCCCGCCACTTATAGGAGCTGATGAATATGTAGGAATTATGTGGGATATACAAATCATATACATAAATATACCTGTGCTGAGTCCACTTCAAATTGTAGTTCTGCGACTTTATAGGCGGCGGCTTTTAGAAGTTCACGTTCACAGTGACGTGAATCTTCATTAATGCCAAAACTTAGCTCTGCCTTGACTAAAGAGCATGAGTATTTCCACGACGGAATAATTCTCACACCAACATTAGACTTCTATGTTAAATATGCTAGATTACGGGCGTCAATCTCGAATGTACCCGGTGAAAAAGAGCAATACTCTATTGTTAGCACTTTGAGTATTCTTGTACACTTATTAACATGACCGCCAGTTGTACACACGCAATAGCTGAGTGTTAGCTGAGTGTTAACTCTTCAAGCAATTCGCAGCTAGAGAACAATCTTTCAACGGAGTTAAAATCAAAGAATATGACTAGTCCCAGATGAAGGATCTTCAGTTTGGGCAACGGGGCTGATAAAGGTACTTTAATATTATGGTACTCACGACCTATCATTTTCAAGCTCACTAGTGTTTCACACATGAAAAAGTCATCGTGATCAAACGTATTATAATAAGGCATGCGATCTAGCCAATAATAAAGCTCTTGAACACCCTTTCGTAATGCATTAGTAAACCAGCGCTTCAAATCTGAACCATCAGGTCTAATAGTGGCATGAGATACTAGACTAAATTTCTTAATGGGTGAGATTTGTTAATGATACAAGTCAACCCTCAAGATTGCACTCCTCTAAATGTGGAACAAATCAAACGTGATTTGTATTCACATATTATCTTGCCTTATCTTTGTAATTAGTTATCTTGTTACCTATTTTATCTCCTCTAATTATGCTTGTAAATCTTTAGTTGACTAGGTTAAGTTTTGTAAAGTTAGTATATAAACATAACCCTTGTAACTCTTTAATCATCAATACAATTACATTCACAAACATATTGTTTATATGGTATCAGGTTTCATATCGATCCTAATACTACTCACCTTTTCCGCTGCCCTACCCACCATCGACATACCCATGGCAACCACCAGCACCCAAATCTCCAACTCCGCTGAACCGTCCAAACCACTCCTCTCCGTATCCTTCCCATCATGCACCAAACTCACCCCTACCAACTACCGTGCATGGCACTATCAAATCAGTCGCCTCTTCCTTGGCTTCGGCCTATTCACTTACCTCGATGGCACAACCAAAGCCCCACCAAAAACCATCACCCCGGCTGCCACCACGGCTAAGCCTGACCCTGAACCAATTCCCAACCCCGCCTATGAGACATGGTTCCGACAAGACCAATTGATTCTAGGTGCCCTAGCCGGTACCCTCGATGACGCCGTAGCACCCGTCCTCCTAGATGCCACCACATCCCATGAAGCTTGGACAACCCTCGCTACTACCTATGCAAACCCTTCCCGAGGACATATCCTACAATTAAAGGATCGTCTTCGTACCATTTCCCACACCGGAAAAACCATATCCGAATATATGCTTGCTATAAAAGAATGCACCACTCAGTTAGCCCAATTAGGCAAACCAGTCGATGTCGAGGATATCACCTCGCACATCATTAGCGGCCTCGATTACAATCTATATAAACCCGTTATCGATGCGGTTCGCGCGCGTGACTCACCCATCTCCTTTGAGTTATTTCATGAAAAATTAATCCAACATGAATTAACTGTAAAAAACCAGCCGCCTTCCACCACCAATACAGCCTTCAACCCGTCGGCTCACGCCGCCTACACTCGCCCCTACCACAACACCCAATCTCGTCAACCCTATCAAAACTACAATAACCAACCTCGACAACCCTATCAACCTCAAACCAACCATCAAAACCGTACCAACTCCAACAACAACCCAAACCCCAACCCCTTTAAAGGTCGATGTCAATACTGTCGAACCTCCGGTCACGTCATTTCCTATTGTCCCGACTTTAAAAGGGACTACCCCAATGTCGTGTTCCCCCCACCCCCTACTCGACAGCCTCGTCCAACCGCCAACACAGCCACCACCACAGCCGGTCCTTCCACCTCCTATCTCATCGATAGTGGGGCCTCTCACCACATCACTAATGATCTCAATACCCTCGCTTTTCACACACCCTATGATGGACCCGATGACCTCGTGATTGGTGATGGATCGTCATTACCCATCTCGCACCTTGGTTCATTTTCTATCTCTCACTCTTCTCATATTTTGCGTTTTAATAATGTTCTTATCGTTCCACAAATTTCTCGCCCTTTAATTTCTGTCTCGCAATTTTGTGTCGATAACCATGCCTATGCCTTATTTTCCTCTACCTCTTTTTGTTTTAAGGAAATCAAGACGGGGGAAACTCTGCTTGAAGGATCATTCATCGACGGGTCGTACCAATGGAACCCCTCCACCAAGCCGCCTCAAGCCTTAGTTGCGAATAAATCCTCGAGTATTTTGTGGCATACTCGTTTAGGACACCCTTCCAATGCTACTTTACGTTTATTAAATTCTAGTTTTCATTTTAATATTTCTGAATTCTTGCACTGTAACTCATGTTTAATCAACAAAAGTCACAAACTTCCCTTTGCAATTTCTACTCTCACATCTAAAGCACCTCTCGACCTCATATACTCCGATGTATGGACATCACCAATCATGTCCATCGACTCATACAAGTACTATGTCATATTCGTTGATCACTTCACCCATTATTTTTGGTTATACCCGTTAAAAAATAAATCCGACACCGCTACCACTTTCCATCGATTTAAAGCTATTATAGAAAAATATTTTAACCGTCCTATCCGTCAATTCTACTCGGATAATGGCGGCGAATACATTAAAATAACACCCAACCTCCTTGATAATGGCGTCACTCACCTCACCTCACCACCACACACTCCCGAGCATAATGGCTTTGCGGAGCGTCGTCATCGCCATATCGTTGAAACTGGTCTAGCCTTACTCACCCACGCTCAAATGCCAACCAAATATTGGCCATATGCTTTCTCTACAGCCACCTACTTAATTAATAGACTCCCGTCTACTACCCTCACGAACCAGTCTCCCTACAAACTCCTCTTCGGCCAAGAACCTAATTATCACAAACTTCGCCCCTTCGGTTGTCTTTGCTATCCATGGCTAAAACCTTATACTAGCCACAAACTTGAACCAAAATCGGCTCCTTGCATCTTCGTAGGCTACTCCACCACTCAAAGTGCCTATCTTTGTCTCAATATCACCACCAATCGTCTATACACATCTCGCCATGTACGTTTTATCGAGACGGAATTCCCATATCTAGCCCTATCCAACTCCTCTCTCGAACCCCTCCACACTCCAAGCCAATGGTGCACCCTTACCATTCCCCTCCTCCCACCACCTCCACCGTCTGTCCCCCCCACTACCACACCCACTGCCGAGCCCATACCAGACCCACCTACCCCCACCTCGCCACCCTCTGCATCGAATACCCCTACCACATCACCCCCTGCCACTCCCCTCTCTGCATCAACCACCGCAACATCTCCCTCACCTCCACCTCCCCCTCCTCCACCTCCCCCTCCTCGCCATCAAACACGGTTATCCAATAACATTATCAAACCCAACCCGAAGTACTTTAACACCGATAAACAAGCTCAAACCGCCACTCTATCCCTTACCCATACCACACCGAATACCACCAAACAAGCCCTTCTTCACCCTCAATGGCGACATGCCATGGTCGAAGAATTCGAAGCTCTCACTCGCAATGGTACCTGGACACTTGTACCCCCTCACCAAGCCCCTAATGTTGTTGGTTGCAAATGGGTATATCGTATCAAATACAACCCCGATGGCAGTCTTAAGCAACACAAAGCAAGACTTGTTGCAAAAGGCTTTCATCAACGTCCCGGAATTGACTATTCAGAAACGTTTAGTCCCGTTATTAAACCGACTACGATACGACTTCTCCTCACCCTTGCTGTCACGAAGAAGTGGCACTTACACCAAATTGATATTAACAATGCGTTTTTGCAGGGACGACTCACTGAAGACGTTTTTATGAGTCAACCAGCCGGCTTTGTCGACACCACCCACCCTTCCTATGTATGCAAACTTAACAAGGCCATCTATGGTCTCAAACAAGCACCACGGGCATGGTACACCGAGTTGAAATCCTACCTCCTAGCATCAGGTTTTCGCAACTCTCTATCCGACCCGTCCCTCTTTATTCTCACCTCGTCTCATACCATTCTATATGTTTTAGTTTATGTCGATGACATCATAGTGACTGGACCACACAAAACCCAAATTACTAATTTTATTACTCAAATTTCACACAAATTTTCACTTAAAGACCTTGGTCCTCTATCTTATTTTCTTGGAATAGAAGTTACACCAACCAAAAATGGATTACATTTAAATCAAACCAAGTATTTATATGACCTCTTAGTTAAATTCAATATGGAGAACTCCAAACCCGCGTCAACCCCGATGCTCACTCACCCACCATTAGTCAAGGATACCAATGCCCCCATCGAAAATGAATCAGACTATCGCTCGATTGTCGGTAGTCTGCAATATCTCTCACTAACCCGACCCGATGTTGCCTTTTCTGTCAATAAATTGGCTCAATTTTTAACCCACCCCACTGTCACCCACTGGGCTGCCCTTAAGCGACTCCTTCGTTACCTTAATGGCACCCTTCACCTTGGTATTCACATCACCGATTCCTCACCCTTATGTCTACATGCGTTTTGTGACGCGGACTGGGGAGGTGATCCCCATGATTATCTATCTACGACCGGCTATATCGTTTATCTAGGAAAGAACCCCATATCTTGGTCTGCCAAGAAACAAAAAGCGGTTTCGTGCTCATCGACAGAGGCCGAGTTTCGTGCTGTTGCAGCTACCTCTGCCGAGCTTCTATGGCTCCAAAACTTGCTACATGAACTTGGTATCTCTTCCACTACACCGCCATCGATATATTGTGATAATCTCAGCACTACTCATTATTCATCCAATCCGGTCTTTCACTCAAGAATGAAACATGTTGCTCTCGCCTTCCATTTCGTCAAAGAACAAATTCGCAAAGGCTTCATTCGAGTTCAACACATAAACGGGACTGATCAGCTCGCGGACACTCTTACTAAGCCGCTACACAAACCACGGTTTCTCATGCTCTCATCCAAGATTGGCCTTCGCTATCGCCCGTCCATCTTGAGCGGGAATGTTAATGATACAAGTCAACCCTCAAGATTGCACTCCTCTAAATGTGGAACAAATCAAACGTGATTTGTATTCACATATTATCTTGCCTTATCTTTGTAATTAGTTATCTTGTTACCTATTTTATCTCCTCTAATTATGCTTGTAAATCTTTAGTTGACTAGGTTAAGTTTTGTAAAGTTAGTATATAAACATAACCCTTGTAACTCTTTAATCATCAATACAATTACATTCACAAACATATTGTTTATAAGATTTGGTGCAATTCCAGAACTTTATCAACGAACTCCTTAAACCTTCGAGTTGCTTCTATTCTCTCATTTTCTTTGGGATGATCAAAGCATGGTGCATCATCAAAAGAAAGACAAGTCGTCAAAGTAAAAAGGCATCGCCATTTTGTTGATAAAATACTTGTGCTCACAGCAGACCTTGTTGGCAGGAACGAGAGAATGTGACCAAGTACATCATCAGGTAAACTACTGATCCTATCCAAACTATTTCCACCTCGACATTTACGAGGTTTCTTAGGTCGCCTCATGGTCTTTACAGGAGTCTTACCTGGAATAAAATATATGCTGAAATAAGGCATAACCATGCTCCAGTAGTCCAGTGTACATTAAAATCTAAAGAATTTGACATGAGGGTTTGATACTCTTTCACTGCAACAAGCATCCCCTTCCCGCTCCCTTCCCTTTTTGATACATCACCTAGATAGTACAGTTTATATCATCTCCGTTCTAATCATTTGTTTACCTTTTATATTAATTGTAAGGGGTATTTTGATCAAAAGTAAACAAATGATTGGGACGGACTGAATATATCCAAAAGGAAAAGCGAGATGATCTCAACCTCTTTCCCCTTTCAACTCGGATTTGCCAAGCTCAAAATCAAACATTCAAACAGAATACACAAATTTCAGCATTTCGCATATGAAATTAACAAAATAATCCAATCACTGAAATATATTAAGGCTTCAATTAAAGTAATTAAGTAAAGTGTCAACAATTGAAATTATTAATCGAAAATCAAATGATGAACAACCCAGCAAAATCATCAATTTCATAATCACAAAGTATGCCCATTTGTTGAACAACACTTCAAATATGACAATAAAATTTCCAGAAAAATAAAATCGATAGACAAAATAAATGAGATGGAATTGGAATTACCTTGGTTGTGGCTAGACCTGGCAAAACGGGTCACTCGGGTCGGGTACGGATTGGGTCAGTTTGGGTCGGGTCATTTCGGGTTTGTCACATACTACAGGTCGGGTTGGATCGGGTCGGGTCACTTTCGGGTTTCGGGTCAATTTCGGGTGACCTGTTGTCGGGTCATTTCGGGTCGGGTCATTTCGGGTATAGGTCATTTTGGGTCGGGTTGCTTTTGAGTTAATGGCTAAGCACTTAAGTTAATACTATTTTGATTAAGAAATACTATTTTGCAAATTTAACTATTATTAGCAATTATTGTAACCAGTGAAACTTTATTTTGATATATAGTATTAATATGAGTTAATACTAGTCGTTTCAGGTCATTTTAGGTCACTTCAAGTCATTTGGGATCAGGTGAGTTATGAGTCGGGTCTTTTCGGATTGGGTCACTTCGGGTCGGGTCAACATTGGGTCAAACAATGTTCGGGTCGGGTCGGGTTAGCTCGGGTTTCGGGTCATTTTCGGAACTCGGGTCAGCCTTTTCGGGTTGAGTCATTCGGGTCTGACCCATTTTGCTAGGTCTAGTTGTGGCACACTTAATTGGAAACCAACCAAAATCCGTTTTACAACTAATGGTGTTTGACGATATGTTTTTTTCCCAAGTCTAGTTACAAACTTGCTGTTAAGTTGGGTAGACTTGGTTCTTAAGTAGACCCCGCACAATTAATCTGATTCCATTAACTCGACTTGAAGAAGCTTACTTAAGAGTCGAGACCTGAAATCGACCTAAACTATAACACCTTAATATGACCCGAACCCGAATTAACCGACCTGGCCCGAACTTTGTTAACCCATAAATGACTCGATCCGATCCAAAACCACCCAATCCAAAAATGACACGAGAAAACATGACTCCAATTGATCCAAAAACACTTAAAATGACTATTTTGAAATATTTGAAATCATACCTCTCATTCTTTACCCACGCATATTACTAAATCCCGCACACTTTTTACGATTTTTTCCAACTTTACCCCTCTCATTCTTTACCCACAAACAACCCTAAAAGAGAGGGAAGAGCCAACTGAGAAAGCCCACCAGCCGCTCAACCACCCGACCAGCGACGGAAAAGGGGATGATCGACGGCGTCAGAAGGTTGACGGCGACATCAGGCCGACGATGTCATCAGTTCGACGGCAACGACAGGTTGACAACGACGGTAGAAGGTTCGATTGACGGCGTTAGAGAGTTAATGAAAGGGGATGATGTTGGATCGACGGCGGGATGATGATGGGATGGAGTTAACAGCGAGGGGCCGACGGTCGGCGCCGATGGTGGGTGGTCGGTGCTGTGGAAAGGGGGAGGGGAGGGTGGGCATGGTGTGTCGAGTATTTTGGAGATTGGGGTTTGGGATTTTTTTTTTTTTTTTTTAATGAAGGGTAATGGTGGAAAAATTAGGAAAAATGTGTTGGATCTAGTAAAATTGCGTGTTGGATTTAGCAATTACGTACTATTATTTACTTTAAAATAAAGAATCAAGATTCAAGACCAAATTATAATCTATATCTATCTATCTATCTATATTAATAAAGGAAGCTTTTTTCGAGCGATTACAGAGAGTCCAACTTTTACGGACTACTTCACTTATTTAAATATATTATTAAGATTAAAAAATAGAGCATAATGTCAAAAGAAAAAAATTCTTGGAGATAATATTTTGAGTCGTGTTTACTATTGTAATGCAATTACAATTGTCCAATTCTGCGTTTGATTAGAACAAGGACTTCTACAATACAAGCGCCCATAAAACTATAAATAGCTTGAAAGGCTTTCGTCAAATCCTAAGTTTTTAGCATTATTTCTTACCATAATTTATGATGGCTTATACTCCGTATGTGATAAATTTATTATAAGACTTCATAATATGAAGTAGAAATTTGTTTTTTGGCATCCTACGTTTAATTGCACAATATTATTAGCTTTAGTCAATATACTAATGTTTGCTTCTTCTTTTTTGGCAGTTATGATTATGGAGGATCTACTAACAGCAAATGCTAAAAAAGGTAATTATTTTGATGGTTTGAATAGTAAATGGTATTATTAGTTTTCTTTGATAAAAGGTGGTGATCAGAGCAGAATGAGCAAACACAGTAATTACGTTGCCGAAATATAAGAATCGTCCTAAGAGGTTATCTTTCCTGGGTGTCGTCGTTTGTAGTCGACATTTACAAAGTAAGATGATTGTTTTTTCGAGCGATTAAAACTGTCCAATTTTTAATTACTAATAATAAATGTCCAATTTCAGTTTTGATTTCCTAGGTGCATACATACTCTGCGTGCCATGAACTAGAGTACTCCATATATGATTTTAGTTAGGACTTTTTATGGGAGTATATATAAACCATGATATGGACAGAAGCTCACATAATAATACTCGAGTATATATGTCTTTTAAGAGTTTAATTTGTATCATAAATATAGTGTCAAGGAATACATCTTTTTTCATTGATCCTACAAATATAGTGCCACTATTATGAAATAGTCTCAAAATAGACCATACAAGAACCAGGTAATTTAGCGGCCGGCCAAATTCGCCCCTATGGTACGAGTGTTAGCGGTAAAAACAATCAAAACCCTAAAAAATCTAGCATAAAGATATTACACTTTGAATATGATGAGAACTCGATTGTTATTTGCTATACGTAATACAAGCACATTACTTTTGGTCTCTATTTGTACAATATTGCTTTTTAAGTTAAATCACCACTTCTCTACCAAATGTCTCTCTAACAAAAAAACTAATTCGAGTTTTACGTATAAATTAAGTGATTTTTATGATAAATTAAGTAGTTAATAATATGGTGATTCATATTATTAGCATCGTTTAATGTTTTAGAAGAATCGAATCGTAAGCTTATAAGTTACGGATTGGCCATAAATATTTATTTGAGTCGAGTTGCACTATGACTCCATGAGTAAGAGTGTGAGACTGTGGGAGAGCTATATCTTTGGAATTTTAACGTTTTTATTCGCCTGTAAATTCAAGTAAGATTATTTCTCATTCTTGAATTGAACCAAAAAACATTAAACATCCATGAGTTCTAACTCCATACTTAAAACAAAATATAACAAGAATAGAGGATTACTTTGTTGGCAAGCAAAATAAAGAACAGAGAGAATTAACTCTTTGTTAATATTAATATATTCATCTATTAATAATGAGTATGACTTCTTATTTTTTGAGATGGTACGTAAATGATTCGGTTTTAATATATCACGAGATAGTCTCTTTGTTTTTTTTTTTTGTTTTTTTTTTGTTTTTTTTATGTACAATGAATTCAATTAACAAAAATATTATCCTAATTTACAACTTTGTATGTTTTAAATTGTAAATCACGAGTTAGAAATCTTCTATTCACGCTACACGAACTCAGTTAATGAAGGACGTGTTAGTATTATTGACGTTATACAAACAAGATTACAAAAGAATTCAGAATTATTGGCCTGGCCAGGACATAGCCCTCTTGAATTGAGCTCCGGGTTTCACAAATCACATGGATACAAATTTTAACTTAAATGAAAGATATGTCATTCATACTTAGTAAATGGCTATATGTGAGAATCAAAAGTCTCGACATACATGTACCAAATCTCAGAGGCAAAGAAGTATATATACAAGGTGATTGTACTTTATATCACCAAAGAGTAGGTCGCACCAGAAAAAATACTATTGTCTAAATACTCACCATTACATTAAAGGATAAATGGAGTGAGTACTATTTAATAAGGATTGAGGCCCTGCCTTACGACATAGATTTACAGAACAAGTACAAAGAGACAAGTAATTATTGTATTTTATCGAAAGAGGATGTTTATCTACTTCTCTTTCGTGAACGACTCTCTGCATCGAACATGCATGAAAAAGTTAAAAAGCAGTACTTTTTGTATTTGTACATTATAAAAGATAGAATTTTACAAATAGGCCCGTGCATCGCACGGGCATTAAATCTAGTCTATATTAATAAAGGAAGCTTTTTTCGAGTAATTATAGAGAGTCCAAATTTTATGGGAGACATGTAATTATCAATTAATTAATTAATTAATTAATTATTAGTATATTATAAGAGGAGATAAATATGGTTTACATAAGATAAAACTCTATCCCTAACATCAAGACAATCCTATTTGCATATTTATTTTTGTGTGTATATATAGCCATGCCTCCTACAAATTTTTATCCATATTACGTTATTGTCTAGATTTTTTTTAATGCAATTGCATTTTTCTTTTAATCGATAATTCAATGTGTTAATCCGTATTACTTTGTAGGAATAGTGCTTATTACTTCATATGAATTTGTGTGCATTATATAGTGAATTGCTTACATGTTGCTTCTTTAAATTATGATTATCATATGAATCTAATCGTCTCAATTTTTTTTGCAGTGTTAGTCTCTTTGACACGTTGATGATGATGTCTTTGGGATTACGGCCACAAAAGTTAATGTCGTTTAAACTTAGTGATCAACTTTGATTCAAGAGGTATATCGAAAATTTACTATTCTTATATTTATTTACAAAAAAAGTTTACAAAAAAAAAATCATCAATGCAACACAATTTAATTATGTTTTAACACGCATTTAATAAAGTAATCTATTATTCAGTCTACCAAAATTTATACATACCTATTTATGCCACTAATTCGTTTGTTTGTTTCAAGTATCGATACTAATGACATTTGTCATAAATAATTAAGCACGTCTTGAGAATAAAAAGAAGACACCTAATATTTTTTTTTTTGGGTGCAACACCTAATTAACTTAATTGTACCATAATGTATTACACTCGATGTATGTAAATTCTTTCATGTAAGTTTTGATTTTTATTCTGTAATTATTATTGGTTTGTTTTTTTGTTAAAAAAATAAATAAAAAAGTTTTACCCAATAAACCTTTGAATGCCCCGGCCCCCTCTCCAAAAAGTATGCATGCATGGCTTTAAGAGGGTGTAAATCACGTTGATTTATCTCGCACCGAATATATTACACTCGACATCAGAATGTATTACACTCGACATAAATTAAGTGTATACTCACTGTATAAGATATAGAGGAGATTCGGAAAACTGTAGAGTTTTCCGCATAAAAAGCGAACTAATACAGATGACTATATAAGGGTCTTTTTAAAAAAAAAAAAAAAAAAAACCAGCCATATAGTTTATCCACGTAAACTAATTTTTTTGCTTAATAGGTTTTGTAAATTATGTAAGATAGCAACTTGAGCTTTTACGAAAGCTAATTCACGTTGTATAAAGGTAAAAAAATATAGGCATGTTACCAATGTTTGGCTATGATATATAGAGAGCGCAAGCGGCGAGATGTGATTTGAATCTTTGATCTTAAAATTACATTAACTATACTTTCCCATATATTATATATATCATAAATTTGTCATTCTTCAACCATATAATCCTTCCACTGCTCGAGTTCAATAGGACATGAATCATACCTACAACGGCCAGGTCGAATATGGTTTGGGAAAGTCATGATTTTAAAAGCACGTACTTGAACCGGATTTGAAAATAGGTTGAGGTACTCGATGCCCTTTGTACAAAAACCCCGAGTCCGTTTTTGAAATAATGCTCAAAAATAAAAGAATTGTCATTTTGGGTCGGTTTTGAAAACATTTATCGAAATGGTGTCCACGTAGGCTCGGTTTTGACGAGCCTGTATGAGGCTTAAACACGCCATACGTATTGGCGTGTTTACTTCAATGAACACGCCATTACATATGGCGTGTTTAGGCAGTCTGAATTTCTACCCCAATCCAGTAGCAACATAAGGAAAGAAATAGAACACGCCATTACGTATGGCGTGTCTTAAGAAGTAAACACGCCATTACGTATGGCGTGTTTTAGCAGCCCAAAATTCTTAGCCAAGTCCAGTAGCTACCATAATGGAAGAAAATAGAACACGCCATACGTAATGGCGTGTCTTAAGAGAGAAACACGCCAATACGTATGGCGTGTTTAGGCAGAATTTTTTTTTTTTTTTTAGTATATCCGTCCCTTTCTACCAAATTAAACAAAACATTCAATATTTCGCCTCACAAAGACATAGTGCGATAGAACAAACCTCAACAAACCTCACTCCCCTTCTTATTTCTTCACCTCACACTCATCTCCGGCGAATCTCCGGCGTATCTCCGGCATTATATTGGGTTTTTGTGACACCCCTCGTTGAGGTAACTAAATGTGACTAGTAAATCGTGGCGGAAACACGAGATTTTTAAAACTTTTAAGACTTCTAATGAAGTCCAACGCGAGGTATCACCAATACGATAAACAAGTCTAGATAGTTAAGTTTAAGTTTACAACACAAGTCTAATTATTGGGGAAAAGATATCCCACGAATTAACATAAGTTCAAGAGTAGGTGAGTCTATTATGTAATAACTAATAAGGTCCGAGGTAAGAACTCGCTAGCTCACACGGTCTTGCCCACTTAAGCTTCATCACCAACCTGTCATTCATAATAAATATGAAAGCCACAGTCAGTGGGGAGTAACTCAGGGTTCTCCCAGCCACAATATGTCAAAATACAAGTAATTAAGGATTTAATTAAATAAACAAGCATGAGAGTAACATACTTACGGTGACGAGAGGATCATGATTAGTATACAAAATGCAATAAGAGTAGTCACGCATAAATGAGAGAAGAATTATTAGGTCCAACTGTCACACACCAACTCGACTCAAATGTAAGACAAATACAAAGAACAGACGGACAAGACGGACAACCTAGACTCCAACCTCTTGGTAGGACGACGATCATAATACGGTCCTAGTCTAAACCTGGATCCAGACTCTCGGGATGGACGACACCCGATTCGACAAACGATACCAAATCGTATCCAAGACTCGAAACATGACACGCACTCGTATCCAAAGGTCGAGTAACCTCTAATCGGAAACATGGCACGCACTCGTATCCAAAGGTCCGAAGAAAGGCGGAAGGGTATCCTAATCCGGAAACATGGTACGCACTCGTATCCAAAGGTCCGAAAAGGTTAATAAGGTATTGTCAAGTCGTCATGCAATGTAAATCGTCACACATGGGTCAAAAGGGGATGTCCATGATTTTGCAATATCATAACATGAATAAGTCTCAAGGTAACCAATTATCGATAGGGAAAAAGATACAAGCATAAACCAATCATTATTAGAAGTCACAAGTGAAATGGAGCAAACGGGGGCTCCCGGTGGTGTGTACTGCCGCCAGACCACCATTTGGGACAACAAGCCAAAATCGAAATCTAATAAAACTTACAAAGTGCACTCCCAGCCGGTCGGTGGAAAGAGACCGTCGCGATCACCCTAAAGTGGGACTACTGACCAAATTTCAAAACTCTCATAAAACCTTCAGTGCACTCCCAGCCGGTCACCCGGCTGCCGGTCACCCGGCTGGGAATACAGCCAAATTTCCAAAAACACATAAAACCTTCAATGTACTCCCAGCCGGTCACCCGGCTGCCGGTCACCCGGCTGGGAATACGCCCAAAACTCAAAATCACCTAAAATCCTCAGTGTACTCCCAGTAGGTCAAGAGACCGCCGCGATCACCTACTGGGACTAAGACATACTAAAATTTGTCCAAAACTTACAGAAACTCCCCAGTAGGTCAGTAGGCCAGACGCCGATCACCCTACTGGGACTACAACCTTTCTAAAATATGCTCAAAATTTTGAGGATCTCCCAGTAGGTCGATGCCAAGACTGGCCACATCACCCTACTGGGACTACAAACACACGGGTTCAATGCAAAACACTTCCAAACCATTTGAAACCAACAAAAATCGTTTCCCATCAATTGTTTACGTATCCTAGCATGATTCTAACTCGGAAAAACAACATATTTGAGCATGTGAATGGGTAATTTCGGATTCAAGAGATGTAGCATGAGATTTTCATCCAAACATGTGAGAGTTGCTAACAAGCATGATATTCAACATCCAAATTAGCACCAATCATGAAAGATACAACTTTTAACATTCATATGAGATTATAACTACATAAAACCACACAATTCTAACATAAAAGTCGAGTAACCCATCACCGTTACCTTTTTGCACTTCAATCTTCTAAAGACTCGTCAATGATGTAGCTATCCTCCTCCGGGTTGTCCAAGTTCTCCCCTAAACACAAAAATAAAGATTTTAAGTCAAGAATTCACATCCTTGAAAGATGATAATTTCGAAATAGAGAGAAAGATGACAACTTTCTTACTTAGAAAGAAAGGAAATGAGAAAAGGAAGAGAATGGCGCGAAAAGGAACGAGATTGGTGAAGAATTGAGTGAGATATGGTGGTTTTAGGGTTAGTAAGGGAAGGTTCAACAATGGTGGGGTGGTTGTTGGGAAATTTCAGAAATTACAAGTGAGGGAGATGAAGTTGTGAGGGTTTAGTTGAGGTTTTGTGTAGAGAAAAGAGGGGGAAAAAGGCCCATGAGTCAAGTTAAGCCCAAATAACTCAAAATGAGTCGGTATCCACTAGAATTTTCGTCCCAAGTCTACTATAACTCGAGACGGAGAATAATATTATTAAAAATCTACACTATTATTACCGTTACGATATTTTATGAAAATAAGCTTTAAATAATAATTATTTAATAAAAATTACTTAAAAGTTTATTTAAAATATAAGGAAAGGGCGGGGTGTTACAATCATCCCACCTTTTAAAAAGTTTCGCCCTCGAAACTTGAAACGAAAAGGCATTACCTTAAGAAAACAAACCAGGGTACTTGACACGCATGGAAGCCTCCGGCTCCCAAGTCTCTTCTTCTACATCACCACACTTCCACAAAACCTTCACCAAGGGCACCACTTTGCTTCTTAGCTTCTTCTCCTTCTTGTCCAAAATCTTAATCGGTCTCTCCTCGAAGGAAAGACTAGGCTCAAGCTCGGGAATCTCATTTTGCAACACATGACTAGGGTCGCTAATGTATTTCCTAAGTTGAGAAACATGAAAGACATCATGAACTTTACCCAAACTCGGGGGCAAATCCAACTTATAAGCCACGGCACCAATCCTCTTTATCACTTCATAAGGTCCAATGTATTTTGGACTCAACTTCCCTTTGACTCCAAATCTCTTTACTCCTTTCATCGGGGACACTTTCAAGAACACTTTATCTCCAACTTCAAATTCCAAGGGTCGTCGGCGAACATCGGCATAGGATTTTTGACGATCTTGGGCGGCTTTCATTCTTTCACGGATGAGCTTCACTTGATCAATTGTCTCGGCTAACTTGTCGGGTCCTAGATCACGAACATCACTTGCTTGGTCCCAACAAATTGGACTACGGCATTTCCTTCCATAAAGGGCTTCATAAGGGGCCATCTTGATAGAAGCATGATAACTATTGTTGTAAGAAAATTCCACCAAAGGTAAGCTCTTCTCCCAACTAGAATGAAAATCAAGGGCACAAGCACGCAACAAGTCTTCTAGAGTTTGAATTGTCCTCTCGGATTGTCCATCGGTAGCGGCATGAAAAGAGGTACTCATCAACAACTTGCTACCCATAGCATCTTGCAAAGCTTTCCAAAATCTTGAACAAAACCTCGGGTCACGATCCGAAACGATCTCCTTAGGAACACCATGGTAACGAACGATCTCTTCAACATAAGCACTAGCAAGACGGTCTAAACTCCAAGTCTCTTTGATAGGAATGAACCTAGCACACTTGGTCAACCTATCCACAACAACCCATACGACGTCCTTTCCACCAACGGTCTTAGGCAAAGCCATCACAAAATCCATGGAAATGGACTCCCACTTCCATAAAGGAACATCCAAAGGTTGTAGCAAACCACCGGGTCTCTTATGCTCAATCTTCACTTGTTGACAAGTAAGACACCTTCCAACGTATGACACAATGTCATTCTTCATGTTAGGCCACCAAAACTGAAGCTTCAAGTCTTTATACATCTTGTCTCCTCCGGGGTGAATCGAATAAGGTGATAGATGAGCTTCATCTAGAACTCTCTTCCTCAAGTCAACGGCATCGGGCACATACATGCGTCCTCGGTAACGGAGGTAACCTCTAGCATCAATCTCACAATCCCTTGCTTTCCCTTCAAGAAGCTTGGCTTGAAAACTTTTAAATGTAGCATCGTCCACAAGGCCATCTAGAATCTCACGGTGAAGAACGGGCTCGGCAACCATAGCACCAAGATAATCAAAACCACTCTCTACAAGTTGCAAATTTAACTTACGAAACTCGGCACAAAGGTCATCGGGGAGTACACGGATAGCACTCAAGGGATGAGTAGACTTCCTACTAAGGGCATCGGCAACCACATTTGCCTTACCTTCATGATACAACAACTCCATGTCGTAATCATTCACCAATTCTAACCATCGTCGTTGTCTCATATTCAAATCCTTTTGGGTGAAGATATACTTCAAACTCTTATGATCGGTGTAGATACGGCAATGGACTCCAATGAGGTAGTGTCTCCACATCTTCAAGGCATGAACAATGGCGGCTAACTCCAAATCATGAGTGGGATAGTTCACCTCATGAACTCTCAATTGTCGCGAAGCATAGGCAACAACTCTTCTATTTTGCATGAGAACACAACCCAAACCCATCTTAGAAGCATCACAAAACACATCAAAGTCGACTCCATCCTCGGGCAAGGTCAACACGGGGGCGGTAGTCAACCTCTTCTTCAACTCTTGGAATGCACTTTCACAAGCTTCGGTCCACACAAACTTGGTCTCCTTCTTCAAAAGTTGAGTCATCGGTCTAGCAAGCTTGGAAAAATCTTTCACAAAGCGACGGTAGTAACCCGCCAAACCCAAGAAACTACGGATTTCACCAACATCGGTTGGACTCTTCCACTCGATCACGGCTTCAATCTTTGAAGGATCTACCATGACACCATCCTTAGATATCACATGGCCTAGAAAAGACACCTTAGACAACCAAAATTCACACTTGGAGAATTTGGCAAACCACTTTTGACGACGGAGGATTCCCAAAATGATACGGAGGTGATCGGCATGCTCTTCTTCGGACTTGGAAAAGATGAGGATATCGTCAATGAAGACCACAACACACTTGTCTAAGAACTCACTAAAGGTCCGGTTCATTTGGTCCATGAAGATAGAAGGGGCATTGGTTAAACCAAAGGGCATCACCTTAAACTCGAAATGTCCATATCTCGTGCTAAAGGCGGTCTTAGGGATATCGGACTCACGAA
The DNA here is from genome assembly GCF_048544455.1 of Silene latifolia. Lineage (NCBI taxonomy): Eukaryota > Viridiplantae > Streptophyta > Magnoliopsida > Caryophyllales > Caryophyllaceae > Silene > Silene latifolia. The sequence goes on from NW_027413701.1 coordinate 2,498,189, forward strand.
CGGAAATTTGGTGATAACCGGATCTCAAATCAATCTTGGAGAAAGTAGAAGCACCTTTGAGTTGATCAAACAAATCTTCAATTCTTGGTAGAGGATACTTGTTCTTGATGGTAACACGGTTAAGCTCACGGTAGTCAATGCAAAGTCTCATGGATCCATCTTTCTTCTTCACAAAGAGAACGGGAGCACCCCAAGGCGAGGCACTAGGTCTAATGAATCCTTTCTCAATCATCTCATCAAGTTGCTTTCTCAACTCCTTCAATTCGGTTGGCGCCATACGGTACGGGGCTTTAGCAATCGGTCCGGTTCCGGGTACAAGGTCGATAGAAAACTCGACATCACGCTCGGGAGGAATTAGGGCAACTCTTCGGGAAAGACATCGGCGTACTCACAAACCACGGGCACTTCTTCGATCTTTGGTAAGGGAGGGGAGGTAGAAGTCACCACACAAAGAAAGATTTGGTAACCTTTCCTCCTCATACTCATCAACTTCAAAGCGGAAATCAATTTCACACCTTCTTGGGAGCGGACTCCTCTATAGGACACACGAGTGCCTAACGGACTCTTGAGGCGAATCTTTTGGTCTCTACACTCGAATCTTGCATCATACTTTGACAACCAATCCATACCCAAAATTACATCGAATTCCTCAAGGGGAAAACGAAGTAGGTTAGCGGGGAACAAGGTTCAGAAATAGAGATAGGAATGTCGGAGAAAGTGAGGGAACAAGAGAACATTTCTCCGGAAGGTAAGGATATAGAAGTTTCCTCACTAGGAATAGGCTCAAGGGCTAGTTTTTCCGAGAACTTGGAAGATATAAAAGATAAAGATGCGCCGGTATCAAATAAAATGAGGCAAGGTTGATCAAAAATTGAGAACATACCCGTAATGATATCGGGATGAGCGGCGGCTTCGGCTCGACTCATGACAAAGATAGTTCCTCTTGGCTTAGCATTTGGAGTAGGAGCATCCTTCTTCTCGGGGCAATCGGCTATACGGTGTCCGGGCTTCTTACAATGAAAGCAAGTCAAGGGCTTGCCATAGCATCCAACTCCGGGGTGTGGGGCTTGTCTACAATGGTAGCACTTACGATCTTTCCCAAGCCTATTAGTTGAGGTGTGAACTTGTCCTCTTGGTTCTTGATCTCTTGGTTCTTGTACCCTTGGTTCTTGTCCTCCATGGTCTTGTATCCTTGGTACAAACCTCCTCTTGTTGGCATAGTTTGGAGTAGAAGGCACAAATGGTCTCTTGCCATGAAAGTTAGAACGATAAGAATGAGAAGAGGAGTGGATTTTGGAATCTTCTTCAATGGCCTTCAAAGAGCTTTCGGCCCAAATAGCATCATCATAAACTTCCACAAAGGTAGTTGAGCTTCTTCTCACCATGCTTTCCACCTTAGGGTTCAACTTGTTCTTGTAGAAGTAGACACGATCCTCTTCATCTTTCACGAACTTGGAGGCATAATGAGCAAGTTCATTAAACTTGTCGGTGTAGGCTTGAATTGATAGCTTCCCTTGCTTGAATTCCATGAATTCCTTCAATCTTTGTTGCTTGAGCTCCTTAGGGTAGAAGCGAGTCTCCACAAGTGACTTGAAGCGGTTCCAATCAAAGTTGGGGTCTTGAGTAGCGGTAGGACCGGTCAAAGTCCACCACCTATCGGCTTCCTTCACAAGAAAGTGAGATGCTAATCTCACCTTGTCCTCCTCTCGGGCATCAAAGAGAGAGAAGTTCTTCTCCATATCACGAAACCACTCCGAGAGAGCAACGGGATCCACTTCACCACCATAGGTCTTAGCCTTGTTTCTTGCTAGTTGACTTGCAATCCAAGCATAACTTCCTTGACGGTTAGCTTCGGGTGCAAGGGGAGCGGGTTGAGCATTTTGTTGATTAGCAAGTACTTGAGTGAGGGCTTGCATGATAGCATTTTCCACTTGGGTTGGTCGTGCCATCTTGCACAAGAGCAAACAAGTTAGAACCTAACACAAAACATACACAAAAAGGCTACCAACTTAGGTCCTTAATTCTACCCATCTCTCATTCATTATTCAAGGTCAAGTGAGAAATTTAAGTTGGGGTACACGTGTGTGCGTCGGGAGCAATTCATGCTCTGATACCAACTGTGACACCCCTCGTTGAGGTAACTAAATGTGACTAGTAAATCGTGGCGGAAACACGAGATTTTTAAAACTTTTAAGACTTCTAATGAAGTCCAACGCGAGGTATCACCAATACGATAAACAAGTCTAGATAGTTAAGTTTAAGTTTACAACACAAGTCTAATTATTGGGAAAAGATATCCACGAATTAACATAAGTTCAAGAGTAGGTGAGTCTATTATGTAATAACTAATAAGGTCCGAGGTAAGAACTCGCTAGCTCACACGGTCTTGCCCACTTAAGCTTCATCACCAACCTGTCATTCATAATAAATATGAAAGCCACAGTCAGTGGGGAGTAACTCAGGGTTCTCCCAGCCACAATATGTCAAAATACAAGTAATTAAGGATTTAATTAAATAAACAAGCATGAGAGTAACATACTTACGGTGACGAGAGGATCATGATTAGTATACAAAATGCAATAAGAGTAGTCACGCATAAATGAGAGAAGAATTATTAGGTCCAACTGTCACACACCAACTCGACTCAAATGTAAGACAAATACAAAGAACAGACGGACAAGACGGACAACCTAGACTCCAACCTCTTGGTAGGACGACGATCATAATACGGTCCTAGTCTAAACCGGATCCGACTCTCGGGATGGACGACACCCGATTCGACAAACGATACCAAATCGTATCCAAGACTCGAAACATGGCACGCACTCGTATCCAAAGGTCGAGTAACCTCTAATCGGAAACATGGCACGCACTCGTATCCAAAGGTCCGAAGAAAGGCGGAAGGGTATCCTAATCCGGAAACATGGTACGCACTCGTATCCAAAGGTCCGAAAAGGTTAATAAGGTATTGTCAAGTCGTCATGCAATGTAAATCGTCACACATGGGTCAAAAGGGGATGTCCATGATTTTGCAATATCATAACATGAATAAGTCTCAAGGTAACCAATTATCGATAGGGAAAAAGATACAAGCATAAACCAATCATTATTAGAAGTCACAAGTGAAATGGAGCAAACAGGGGGCTCCCAGCCGGGTGGTGTACCGGCCGCCGGGCCACCGGCTGGGACAACAAGCCAAAATCAGAAATCTAATAAAACTTACAGTGCACTCCCAGCCGGTCAGTAGACCGGCCGCCGGTCACCCGGCTGGGACTACAGCCAAATTTCAAAACTCTCATAAAACCTTGATGCACTCCCGGTAGGTCCCCACGGCCAGTCCCCTATTGGGAATACACCAAATTTCCAAAAACACATAAAACCTTCAATGTACTCCCAGTAGGTCCCGCCGCCGGTCACCCACTGGGAATACGCCCAAAACTCAAAATCACCTAAAATCCTCGGTGTACTCCCAGTAGGTCAAGAGGAGGCCGCCACGATCACCCTACTGGGACTACGAACATACTAAAATTTGTCCAAAACTTACAGAAACTCCCAGCCGGTCAGAGACCGCCGCCGTCATCACCCTAGTGGGACTACACCTTTCTAAAATATGCTCAAAATTTGAGGATCTCCCAGTGGCCAAGAGGCAAGCCGCCGGTCACCTACTGGGACTACAAACACACGGGTTCAAAGCAAAACACTTCCAAACCATTTGAAACCAACAAAAATCGTTTCCCATCAATTGTTTACGTATCATAGCATGATTCTAACTCGGAAAAACAACATATTTGAGCATGTGAATGGGAAATTTCGGATTCAAGAGATGTAGCATGAGATTTTCATCCAAACATGTGAGAGTTGCTAACAAGCATGATATTCAACATCCAAATTAGCACCAATCATGAAAGATACAACTTTTAACATTCATATGAGATTATAACTACATAAAACCACACAATTCTAACATAAAAGTCGAGTAACCCATCACCGTTACCTTTTTGCACTTCAATCTTCTAAAGACTCGTCAATGATGTAGCTATCCTCCTCCGGGTTGTCCAAGTTCTCCCCTAAACACAAAAATAAAGATTTTAAGTCAAGAATTCCCATCCTTGAAAGATGATAATTTCGAAATAGAGAGAAAGATGACAACTTTCTTACTTAGAAAGAAAGGAAATGAGAAAAGGAAGAGAATGGCGCGAAAAGGAACGAGATTGGTGAAGAATTGAGTGAGATATGGTGGTTTTAGGGTTAGTAAGGGAAGGTTCAACAATGGTGGGGTGGTTGTTGGGAAATTTCAGAAATTACAAGTGAGGGAGATGAAGTTGTGAGGGTTTAGTTGAGGTTTTGTGTAGAGAAAAGAGGGGGAAAAAGGCCCATGAGTCAAGTTAAGCCCAAATAACTCAAAATGAGTCGGTATCCACTAGAATTTTCGTCCCAAGTCTACTATAACTCGAGACGGAGAATAATATTATTAAAAATCTACACTATTATTACCGTTACGATATTTTATGAAAATAAGCTTTAAATAATAATTATTTAATAAAAATTACTTAAAAGTTTATTTAAAATATAAGGAAAGGGCGGGGTGTTACAGTTTTTGCTTTTCAAATTATACATTCTACCTAATTAGCAAGGTAATTTAATTCTTTTAACTTATTTAATTTTATCTTTTGAATGTAGATTTTGCTTATTTTGTCTTCATTGTTGGTAATTATGTTGTTTTGTGCCTAGATCTACAACTTATACGTGTTAATTTAAGATTGTTTAAAAAAAGCCCCAAATTTTCGAAACCCTAATTAGGTAGGATGAACGATTTATGATTTTTAATTGTTGTTTAGGTATGTATTTTAGGGAAATTAGGTTATTGATAGTTGATTTATACTAAATTTGTTCAATTTTTTTTTATAGAATGGAAATTTGTGATTTTCCTCTTATTTGTTATTGGGATGGAGAAGTGTTGGAGCAAAATGGATGTGTAACCTATAGAGGAGGGAATCAATGTTTTATTCTAGCTAGTACAAAGATGACATATCTTGAATTAGTTGAAGAGATTTATAAGGGAATCGGTGTTCAAAGTTTGGGTACTCAATTGAAGGTAATGATGAAATTTCCGAGTGCCGGGTGTTTCAAAATTGTTCCCCTTAATAATGAGGGAGCCTTTAAAGCGTTATGGGCAAGTATTCGTCATTCACATGCTCCTTCAATGGACATATTTGTAGAAGTTTCTACTAGTCAAATTGTCATTCCTACACCAAGTATTAGGCTAGATGATGTTGCTCAATTTGTTTCACTTGAAACTAATTACGTAAATGATGGGGAATTTTATGGTAACTTAGAAGGTGATGAGATTGATGAGGAATTGGCAATACTTGATGAGAATTTGTTGGCAAATGAAGAAGATGGTGATGATGATCTTGTCTTTGCTAGTGCTCCCATCGTTGAGTTTAATAAGATTGATCAATTAGATGAGGATGAATTGAATAGCTGGAAAACTTGGGAAAATATGGTAAGATATGAACATGGGAAAGAGTTTGCGGTTGGACAAGTGTTCCCAAACAAAGCTTCACTTAGCGATGAGGTGACATCATATTGTGTTAAAGCAAATCAATTTTTCAAAGTTGCCGAATCAAAGCCTAATACTATTACCTTCAAATGTGGCCGGATTCCTACACCATGTAATTGGCGGTTAAGGGCTACACAAAAAGACTTTCATTCTGAAGTTTTTACCATTGTGACATACAAAGGTCCTCATGATGAGTCTTGTGTTTGTGACATGGTACCTCAAGACACATGAATTTGAAACGAGCATTCATAAGTCATGAGATTCGTAACCTTGTTGAGGGAGATTGGGGATATAAAGTAAACTCTGTTGTTACTTATATTTTAGATAAGTATGGTTACACAATTTCATACACCAAAGCTTGGAATGCAAAACAAAGAGCAATTGAGGAAATATTTGGAGATTGGGATAAATCATATGAGTTGCTACCTCGTTTCATGCAAGGCTCAAAAGAATCTAATCCTGGCACTATTGTTCAATTTTATACAACACCAACAACTAACCCAAATGTGCAAAAATTCAAGCGTGTTTTTTGAGCATTTAAACCATGTATTGATGGCTTTGAACATTGTCGGCCATGTCTTCAATGCCTTCCATGTCTTCAATGTCACCCGTCAATGAACAAGGTACCCCAGAGCCTAAGAAAGGGTTTTGGAGTCGCATTCGAGGAAAAAGCAAGAAGAAGACTTGAGGACTTGATGTAATAGTTAGAGGATTAATGGTTTGTTTGACATTTTAGATGGTTAATTTGTTTGACATTTTAGTTGTAAAACTTAGAATTTAATCCCCTTGTGCGAAGCTTATGTGGTGTGTAAACTCGGTTTTTATTTATAATAGGCAATGGTTTGTGTTGTCCTTTGCATTGTTGAGCATTGTTGAGCATTGTTGAGTTTGGTTTTCTGTTTTGGCAAAGGAAAGATACGAGAACGAAGGGAATTTGTGCAGCAATGAAAAAAAAAAAAAAAAACTGGCTAAACACGCCATAGCTAATGGCGGGTTTCAAAAGGAAGACACGCCATACGTAATGGCGTGTTTAATATTTGGCATTTTGATCAGCTACTGGAAAGGGGCTAAAAATTGTGCTGCTTAAACACGCCATAGCTAATGGCGTGTTTTATTCTTAAGACACGCCATACGTAATGGCGTGTTTCCTTTGCTTATATTGTTCAGCTACTGACTTTGGGTTAGAATTTTAGACTGCATAAACACGCCATTACGTATGGCGTGTTCTTTGAAGTAAACACGCCAATACGTATGGCGTGTTTAAGCCTCATACAGGCTCGTCAAAACCGAGCCTACGTGGACACCATTTCGATAAATGTTTTCAAAACCGACCCAAAACGACAATTCTTTTATTTTTGAGCATTATTTCAAAAACGGACTCAAAAACCCCGTGTTCAATATATATCGGCAATTATTGAGACCATTGTAAGTTGATCCAATATGATGAGCAACAATCAATAATCGAATGTAATCATGATAATAAAATTCATTCACCCTAATTTTGTATTATTACTTCATCTGTCTCAAATAACAAATAATAATATAACTATTATATTTCATTTATTTTGCAATTGAAAGTAATAAAAAAATGTGGAATAAAATAATAGTAGTTGATAATAATTGAAACTCACTAATTAATTATTTCACAGTCACCATGTCTCAATTATTTGTTTATCTTTTATTAAAATAAGACAAAAAAAATTGAGACTGAAGTAGAATGTCACATAAGTTGACAAATACAATCCTAATGTAGATTTTGCGTTTTACATGAATTGTTGTGCCAAAAAATGATTATTATTATTATTACTAAAATTGGTTTCCTTAATTAGTTACACCCGAATGTCGGATTAGTATTTGGTTTAATGTAGTTTCCGTTCACAAAATGATTTCTTTGAATTTTTGCTTTAGGTTTTGATTTGTTATGGTTACGACTTAAGCGTGATCCAATTTGATATTTTATATCCTTTTATATAGATTTATGATGGTGAAATTTTGAAGTTCACAAAATTTAATTTATATGGCTATGTGACAGAGAAAAAAAAAAGAATCTACTATTTTTGTTATTCCACATAACTTATAATCACTAATTTTTTTTCTATTGTTCTCGCATATGTTATTGAAAGCTCTAAAGAAGAAAAATTAGTTTATGCTCAAGAAACCGATTCATAATAGCAGATAACGATAACATAATACAATTAGCAGATTTTAGCGCCAGGTTTGACTATCAAATTAAATTAGCAAATTTAAAAAGGGCATTTGGTAATTAGCAGATTATAGGATAGTTAGAATCGTTTCATGTATAAATTAAATCTGCTAATACAATATCCTGCTATTCGTAGCGTATTCAAACTTAGTTGATTCCGACCAATATGTTATTAGAATATGCCGTTTAGCTAATATTTTTTTTCTTTATATAATCGCATTGTTCCGGGTGTAATTCCAGAGCAGTTATATGTTACCACCCGTGCTTGTAGAATGACGTCTTTGGTTGACTCCTCCTTGCGGTCTCCTGAAACAATGAGCAAACTGAGGGCTCGGCTTTGGGCCGAGCGAACTCACTCCGACGCTCAAGTCAGTAAACTTAGAAAGATAAGTTGTTGTTATTTGGTGAAGTATATATTGTAGAGAGATAAGGAAGATATTACCAGATGAATAGTGATTCTTAGGTTAAATTGTGGATCTCTTCCTCAATGAGAGTTGAGGAGTATTTATAGACTTTCACCTTTTGTCACGTAGTGGCCAAGTGGCTAGCAGGTGGAAAGACTGATCTACCTCTCGGCCGAGGGACCCATGGCGGGCCGGCGGGCCCTGTTGACTCACCGCCGAGTGGTCTTGGATATGAGTTCGCGGATGTGTGCCTCGGCTGGCTAGTTGTCCCCGCCGAGGCACAAGAGACAGGCCGACAGGTGGCGTCGGTTAGGCTGTTTAAGCCGTTGACTTGCTGTGGATATCTTTGACCTTGCTCAATATCTTTGATCGAGTCGTGGGGTGCAGAATATGCCCCATCAATTTGCCCCAGCCGTAGTCTATGCCGTGGTATGGGCTCCGATGTATGTTGAGCGTATATTCGCGCAAGTGAAAATTTCGCCCGGCCTCTTCTTCCCCGGCATGGCTCGCTTAGGCCGTACCATATCCCCCTCCACATGGATGTGTAATGGACATCCGATGTGGAAAGAGGCAATGATGCCGGCCGAGACCGGGGTGGAGAGTGCCGGTTGTTTCGACACCCCCGGCCGGTGCTTTAATTTCTGGCTTGGTTGATCATGTGGCCGGCGGATAAACAGATACTTAGGAATTTGTTGAGGAAGATGAACAGGCAGAGAGATATGAAGGGGCGTGTTGAAGATGCTTGGTCACTGTTGCATTGATTGACGTTCAACTGTTGCAACGATTGACATTCAGTGGTTGCATGTCTGACACGTGTTTATTTGCTGATTGGCTGACGTTTCATGGGCTGTGCCCTGATTGGTCCTTCTCCATGGGCTTTCCTCTATAAATAGGGTACTTAGTCCCTGAAATTGGCCACCAATTTCATTCTCTCTAAAAATTTTCTTCTCTCCAAATTTCCAAGGGCTTTTCTCTTTTCTAATCTTCGGTGTCGTTACTTCGGCTAGTGTTTTTCTTCAAGGTAAACAAACAAACTTTTCTCGATCTCTTATTTTGTTGAATAATTGTTGCTACCATGTCTTCTACTGAGGCCGGTCCTAGTAACCGTGCGCCGGGGGGTTCCCCGCCGTGTCTTGATGAGGAGGAGATGCTAGATGTCATCCCGATAAGGTCTGGGGGCCCTAGGTCTCCGTCTCCCGAAGTCGATCCAAAAGCTTTGGAGGATTGGGAGGACGATGATGATGATGATGATGACGACGGTGATGATGCTGGTGATGATGCTGAAAGGGCTCATCCTGATGAGGGGAGGCAGTACGTTATGGATCACGGCGAGGCCTGTAGGGTCCGCCTGGACCGTGTCTGGACCCATAAGTTCGCCAGTTGTTTCGGCGAGACATTTTTCGAGGGCCATTTCTACTTTGGCAGGGGGTAAAAAATTGTTATCCCTGAGGAGAGTCAGGCCATCTGTTGTCCTCCACCGGGTTGCACCGGCGTATACATCCGGCACTTGGAGTATGGGCTCCGATTTCCGCTGAATGATTACGTCATGGCTATCATTAGAGCCATGAACGTCGCCGTGGCCCAACTGCACCCGTTGGCTATTAGGACCATAGTCGGCTTTGTCTGGCTCTGTCTCTTCAAGGGGGAGGTCCCAACGGTTAATTTATTCCGTCGGCTTCACCACCTTCGGCCGTCGTTTCCCGGTTGTGTCGGATGGTACAGTGTGCAAGTGGAGTCGGGTTACATCTCCGTTGATAAGCTTTCCTCCTGCAAGGACTGGAAAGATCGGTGGGTATACGTTGAGGTGCCGGATGACTATCCACTGCCCCGGTCCTTCCAGCACCAAGTTAATTTGCGGTGCAAGGCGAGGCGGAGCATGACGGATGGGTCACCCGGAAAAAGCTTAAGATGGACGCCAGCAAGGTCCCTCTTAATGAGGATGAGAAGCTGGCGATGAGGCTCTTTGAGACGGACAAGAAGGGGGTGTCGAAAAGATGGATTCCTCCGACGCAGATCATTCTTCAGGATGAACCGCTCTGCCATGTCGGCCTCATACCGGCCCTAGCGCAGGGTGAGTGGGGTCGGTGTGAGGCCCATCTCTGCTCTCAACGTTTCGGTTTCTTGAATTTTGATTTACTTCTTCTTAACTTTTACCTTGCTTCCTTTGCAGACCACTTTGGACCGGACCTGTCTGAGGATATCCTTCGGAGAATGGGGCTGCACAAGGATAAGACCGTTGCTGATTTGCACCCCAAGGCTCTGGCCCGTGATCGCAGGACGTCGCCGAATGATCTGATGGATCAGCAGCTGAAAGGTCTGAATGTGGAGGCGGCCCAGGCGAGGGTTGCTAGTAACATGCCGCGCCGAACGCGGAAAACAAAGTCTTCGGCGGCAACGGCGTCGACCTCCGTTCCACCTTCCATCCCTTCAGTCCAGAAGGAGACGGTGGAGATCGTTGACATTACCGATGGGGGGGACTCTGATGCGGAGGGATCTCCCCTTGTCCGTAAAAGGAGAGAGCCCACCCCTGCTGCTGATACTTCTGCTGCTACCGCTGCAACTGCTGCCGGCGAGGAGATGCGTCCTCCGAGCAAGAAGGCCAAGCATGGTACAGATACATCATGTGGCTCAGGCCTAGCCGGTTAATTAGGCGTTCCTGATGACAGGCTTTCCGATACGTCCATGTATACTGACACGGATGTTTTAATTGACTTTTTGTAGATCAACCGTCGGCAACCGCCGTTCTCACTGTGCGGCAATTGGAGAAGCGACTGAGAAGGCGGGTGATAGAAATGTCGCCGTCGATCCCTACCTCGAAGGTTTTCCCACCGGGCTTGTGGCGAGAGGGGATGAGAATAGGCAAGAGGTGGCGAAATGGACTCGGCTAGCCGGCTCCCACATTATGGAGCAAGAGAAGACCATGGTCGAGGTCGCCCACCTCGAGCGGCTAAGGTGAAACTCGACGCGGCGAACAAGGAGGCTAAGAGGGCCAAGGCCGAGGTGAAGAGGCGTCCGTCGAGAGAAAACTCGGGGGACGCCGAAAAGGAAGTCCTTCACGAGAGGGCCAAGGCCGAGGCTGCGGCGGCTGAAGCTGCTAAGCTGCGGGAGATGCGTGACCTCGTTCAGAAGCACGCCGACCTTTACCTTACGCAGAGGAACGAATTTAGGGACTTGTTCCAGTGCCAGGGGAAGGTGGTCCAGAACAAGGATGCTATCATCGCCCAAAGGGAGGAGGACATTGAGAGACTCCAAACCGTTCTTCTCCCTAACATGTGCGCCAATCACGGGACTGGCCGAAGAAGCGCCGGGGAAGTGATTGAGGAGCTCTTCCTCTTGATGGCTCCTTTCCGTGGGACAGATTTGAGTGTTTGATGACAAGCTCGAAGCTAAGGAGGAAGCCGCGAAGGAAAAGGCCAAGGAGGAGGTAAGGGTGAAGAAGGAGGAAGAGGCGGCCGCGGAGAAGGCGGCCCTTGCCGAGGAGGCCGAGGCGGCCAAGGAGGAAGCCGAGAGGATGAAGGGCCGAGGCCGCTTGAGAAAGCCGAGCTCGCCGAGACACCTGCGGGTCGCCCATTAAGAACGATCGCTAACGCGCCGATGGCAACGGCAATGGCATAGGGAGACGGGCGGTCGTCACCGGGCTCACCGGCGTCTCGGATAGCTTTAGCTGTTCGGGGCCAATTATTAAGCCTTTCCTCCCCGCCATCTTTTGGCGCTCAAATGATATGTCCGTAACCTTTTGCCTTTCTTTTTCTTGTATTTTGTACAACTTTGGTAGGTTGTGTTTTGGCTTATCCTTATGGGGACGGCGTCGTCCCGTATTTTCCTTACTTTGTAACCGATCATTTTTAATAAGAGTTTGCTTATTCTCGCCTCCGGCTTGGCCGAGGTCTTTTCTTGTCTTTGTCCGAGCTGTCTTCTTACGTCATTAATTGAGCGCTTCTTTTGTTTCTACCTCGGCGACCGAGGCGTTAGAATGCGTATCTCAACTGTGTTTAACGTTCCTAGGGCGTCTTGATTGCTTTCGCGAGTATCAACCGCGCCGGTAGTGACTGTCATGAAATATGCTTCCTTATAGTGATTGCCGTGGCGTCTACCTCTTGGAGTGACTGCTGCGGCGTCTACCTCTTGGGGTGATTGCCGTAGCGTCTACTTCTTGGGGTGGCGCGACGGCGCCGCTTCTTGATGGTGGCTCGCCGTGGCGTCTACCACTTGGAGTGGCTGGCTGCGGCGTCTACCTCTTGGGGTGATCGCCGTAGCGTCTACTACTTGGGGTGACTGCGACGGCGCCCGCTTCTTGATGGTGGCTAGTGGCGTCTACCACTTAGAGTGACCGCTGCGGCGTCTACCTCTTGGGGTGACCGCCGTAGCGTCTACTACTTGGGGTGACTGCGACGGCGCCTACTTCTTGATGGTGCTCGCTAGTGGCGTCTACCTCTTGGAGTGATGCTGCGGCGTCTACCTCTTGGGGTGCTCGCCGTAGCGTCTACTTCTTGGGGTGACTGCGACGGCGTCTGCTTCTTGATAGTGACTATGGGGGAAAATGAACACTTTGATGGAAAGCTTGGACGATTCATTAGATAAAAACGTGGGTCGGGGTGCCCACAGTTGTCTTGGGCACCTCCGCCGCTTATACAAAATTTTCCCGAGATTGTCGGTGCCCTAATGGCTCACCAAAGGTGCACCCTCCATGTCTGTCAGCCGGTGTGTCTTGAGGAATCGTCGGACCTGGGAGTATACTGTATCTGGAAGGACTTTAATTTGGCGGTGTCGGCTTTTATCCTTTCCAGGTATCTTACCATCCCGTCATCTCGAGCCTCATACTCTCTACTGATTTGGTTGGCCACCAATAGTGAGCATGTTTTCACCACGACGTGTTCCGCCCCGGCAGCCCTAGCTAACTCAACTCCATTTATCACCGCCTCGTATTCGGATTCGTTGTTTGAGGTCGAGAGGGTAAGTTTCAAGGCGTGCTCAAACACGTCCCCGTTTGGGCTGGTGATAAGAATGGCAGCTCCTGAGCTGTTCGCCGTGGGGGACTCGTCAGTAGTTATTTCCCATACGCCGGGATGCGGCTCTTCTTGGTCGGTCGGGGTTCCTTCAACCATGCCGACGTCGGTATTCATCGGGTCACCCTCTTGCCGCAAGGATGGGCTCTTCCCCTTCCCTGACTTCTTTGCCCCTTTGAGGGATTGCATGTTGCACCCTCTGGCGGATATCTGGGTGTTGACCACCTCGTCTTTCTCGTCCTTGGAGACGAGTTTATGCGCTTCCCCGGCCCGAGACATACATCGTGTCGGGCCGGATTGACATTATCGCATCGCCTCACTCGGAGTGACGCGGCCTATGAGGACGTTGTAGGCGGATGAGCCGTCAATGACTACGAACTCAGATAGGACATTCTTCGCCGCATTCCCTTCGCCGAACATCACCTGATCCCGATCAACCCTGGGGTACCAGGTCGGCCCCGGAAAAAGCGTACAACGGATTGGTGCGGGGGCTCAAGTCTTCAACCTTCGGACCGAGGTTGAGAAAGCACTCCCTGAACATGATGTTCGTGTAGGCGCCGTGTCAATCGAGGCACCTCTTGACCAGGTGGTTGGATATGTCCAAGTGGGTCGCTGTGAAGGGCGATGACTCCCTCGTAGTCCTTCTTCCCGATAGTCATGTCGGGGATGTTGAAAGCGGGGACCGCTGTTTTGGGCACAAAGTTGATGGCCCGATACATGGCTCGTTCGGTGCCGTTTGTGCCCATGAGCGGACTCCACCGTTCTCGTTGCCCCGATGACAACATGGATCACTCCTATCCGTTCAAAGACGGATTTCTTATTTGAACCGCCGGCCTCGGTCTTTTGGCCTTTGGCGACATACTTGCCGAGGCTCCCCTTCCGGATTAGCTCTTCAATGGCATTCTTCGAGATCTTCAGCGGTTGTCCGTAAGGTGGCGGTGTGGCCGTGGTACCCACAAGATCGGCTCGTGTCACCGTCTCCTTCGGCTTGGGGGCCTTTCCCACCGGCCCTCGTTCTTGCTCGGGCGAAGACCTCGGCGCGGATACGACCGGGGGTGTGGCCATTGAATCGTTTCGGTAGTACGATCCACGAACTCCACCTGGCGCCGCCGGTTCTCGCTCTCCTGGCGGATCTATCGACCGTGACCTATTATTGTCACGGCGTCTTTCATCCGGGTTGTCCTCCCGGTGGTTCTTCTTCTCCGAGTGCTCGGCCTCGCGTGGCCTACCCAGTCTTGTGATAGTCTTCCACCTTGATGGCTGGTCGGCCATCTTCCTTACTGGCGTCTAAGCCCAAGCCGCCGCACTTGATGAGCTCGTTTTTTAAGTCTCCCCTTGGGAGGCCTTTCATCGCCGAAGGTCGCCGGCTCATTGTTCGGCTCACGAATCTTGAACCTTGGCGTCGAACCTCTTTACATAGCTTCGGGAGAGACTCGCCTCCCTCCGCTTGATAGTCGGGAGGTCCGATGTCTCCACGGCCCTCCTTTTATTGCAAGAGTCTTTGGGCTAAGAAGGCGTCCCTTAGGTCGGCGTAAAGATACCGAGCCGTTGGGCGCCCCTTGTACCAACTCCGAGCCATCCCATGCAAGGTTGTTGGGAAGACTCGACACGGACTTCGTCGGGTTGCTCCCACACCGACATGTACGACTCAAAGGCCTCGGCATGATCGGTGGGGTCGCTATCCCCTTTGTATGTGAACGCCGGCAACTTCAGCTTGGTTGGCACGGCGGTTTCAAGGACGTAGGCATTGAGGGGCTGTCTGACCACATGTCGAACGACACGCGGCGATCGGCTCCTCGCATTCCTAGTCCGGCTCCTCTCCCCGTGGCGGGAAGGGCTTCTTCTCCGACTCTGGTGAGTCGGGCTTCTTCTTCGACTCTGGTGAGTCGGGCTTCTTCTCCGACTCTGGCGAGTCGGACTTCTCTCACTTCTCTGAGGCAGGCCTCGTCGGTGCTGCGGCGACGCCGTCCTCCCGTGGGTCCGGGAAGGACTTAGGTCTACCACTAGCACTTTGGGCTCCTCCGGCGTCTTGACGGGACCAGCTTCTTCCAGTGCTCCATTCAGGTCTCTTGGAGTCACATTCTGGGCCCTGGTCTCCTGGACGGGTTCCGCCGCTCTTGTCGGTGTGACAGTGTGAGCCGACGTACTACCAATTAGGTCCAGGAGTAGCTTCGGTTTGCCACGCATCGACCACATGTCCCATGATGGTGACCTGGTTGGCGGGCAGCGGCGTATCTGGTATTATTGGCATCCTTTACTCCGGTTGAATTATCCGGCCGGTGGAGGGCTGCGCAACTCCAGAACTGTGGACGGTATTATCTTGGCAGAACTCGGTTTCGTCAGTTACGAATACCTCTTGTTGTTTTGACATCTTCGCTTTTTGGGTGGGTTTTTGTTTTGGTTTTTTTTTTGTTTGGGAATGAATGTGACTAGCTTCTAGTATCTATCCCCACAGACGGCGCCAATTGTTCCGGGTGTAATTCCAGAGCAGTTATATGTTACCACCCGTGCTTGTAGAATGACGTCTTTGGTTGACTCCTCCTTGCGGTCTCCTGAAACAATGAGCAAACTGAGGGCTCGGCTTTGGGCCGAGCGAACTCACTCCGACGCTCAAGTCAGTAAACTTAGAAAGATAAGTTGTTGTTATTTGGTGAAGTATATATTGTAGAGAGATAAGGAAGATATTACCAGATGAATAGTGATTCTTAGGTTAAATTGTGGATCTCTTCCTCAATGAGAGTTGAGGAGTATTTATAGACTTTCACCTTTTGTCACGTAGTGGCCAAGTGACTAGCAGGTGGAAAGACTGATCTACCCCTCGGCCGAGGGACCCATGGCGGGCCGGCGGGCCCTGTTGACTCACCGCCGAGGGGTCTTGGATATGAGTTCGCGGATGTGTGCCTCGGCTGACTAGTTGTCCCCGCCGAGGCACAAGAGACAGGCCGACAGGTGGCGTCGGTTAGGCTGTCTAAGCCGTTGACTTGCTGTGAATATCTTTGACCTTGCTCAATATGCTGACTGGTCAGCGGGTGCAGAATATGCCCCATCACGCATATCTCATTGTATGCTGATAAAGAAAAATATTATTTTAGGCCCGTGCATCGCACGGGCATTAAATCTAGTATATATATAAAAGAGATTTTTTTCGAGCGATTCTAGAGCGTCCACATCATCAGAAATTAATTTAGGAAAGTTTTATAAATAATATTTTCCACATAAAAAATAAAGTGGAGAATCTTTTAATTATTATAATATCTATATTTCCTAAATTATATTCATGAGAAGTTTCTAATTTTTATATAAAAACGTTGACATTTCACTTCGCAAAAAAGTATCGTTAAAAAAATTATTAAAATAATATAATTAGCTTCGTGGTAAAAAATGCTATCATTAGAGTATAGATTTCATATTATTTGTACATATTAAAACTTCTTAGTTTGTAAAATTGTGTAATTTTTAGTATGTTTTGTCCCACATTGAAAAATAACGTAGGTGTGGTGAATATACTACATATAAATAGTAGAATTGTCCACATCGAAAGATTAGTATAAGATGATGTGATCCTATGATTATAAATAGGAGGCATATTTGGAACTTATGTATCCACCTAAATTGTTTGAGTCTCATAAATATTGTTTTAAAGAGCTCTTAAGATTTACTATCATTATCTACGATATGGTATAAAAAATAAAGTGCAAATCGTTGGGAACTACCCGGAAAAGAGTTAAGAATATGAACAAGAAAATCAAAAAATACAAAACTAAAGGTTTTACTAATGGTAGTCTTCTGACACAGCACAAAACTTAAAATACTAATGGTTGTCTTCTAAATGCAATAATAGAGCGTTAATGAGTCGTTATATGTACGATGTAGATATCCCTATCTAATGATCAAGACTAAGTGGTTTTACCTTCAAAGAAAAAATAATATGTATACAATAGAGGTTTTTTTAAAAAGAGACATACACTTCTTGGTATGTTATATCTTTCACATTGAAAAATAATGTAGGCATGATTAACATACTACGTCTAAATAATTAAATTATGTATCTCACATCGAAAGAATAGTATACGGTAGGGTGATTCTATAAATATAAATATGAGGTATCCTTGAAACTTAGGTATTAATAACCCAAAATTTTTTGATATAAAAGATACGTACTTTTTAGTTTGTTATATGTCCCTCATCTACATAGTATAAAAGTTGGGTTTTTTCCTGGCTTCCTATTGGCTCCCCTATTTTAGGAATAAAAACATTATTCTAAAGGTGGTCCCTACCATTATTACCTTTAACTTTAATTGTGATTTCATTTCATTTCCTAAGAATTTAAGATGGACAACTTGCCAGAACAATTTATTTAAGCAAATCAATATCATTTTTCACTTTATTCAATAATAATAATAATAATAATAATAGAGTAAATATGAAAATTATAAACATTTACCTCTTAAAAGGTCTGATACCAGCACTAAAAAATCATTTATGTAAAAAATATTTATAGAAAAAACAAATAATATGACCATAATTATAAATAATAATAAAAAAGTAAAATCAAAACTAAAAAACGGAATAATAAAATTTATTTTTTACATGCATGTTGGTATTCAATGTTATCAAATATGAATCCTAACATGCATGGAGTTTAAATTTTCCTCCATAGAAGCAAATACTTGATATCCATATTTTACTCTGTAAGAGTTGCATAAGTAAAACTTTATATTATAGGGCATATATGATAGACAACCAAACATTAACAAACCTATAGATTGGATCAGATACTTAAATTATACGATACATATAAATTGAGACATTAGAGATAAAAGACTTGAAAAGAGAATTTGGTATTTGCATAAATGAATTTGGAGTTTTTTACCAATTAGCTGAACAAAAGACTTGAAAAGAGAATTTTGGAAACAAATACTACGTACTAATGTACTATGTTGCTTGCGGCGCACAAAAAATAAGAATGGGTTGTTTAGGGGATGAATGAAGTAGGGCTTACACAAAAAATATTAGGTTTACTTTGTATTGTGTAGATCACTTTTATAGGTAGCTAAATGGATTAATGAGCTAATGGGCTTAAATAAAAAGTTATTTATACTTACTTCGTATTTACTAGACTTTGCAAATACTGTGGGGGTCAAGCATTTGGTTTATATTTTGGGTAGATTGGATTAGATAGGCTCATATAATAAATTAGATTAGGCTTATCTAGACCCGCTAAATCGATCAAGCAGACGAATATGGATTCGATCATTCCAGATTTGGATAAAATATGGGAGGGGTAAATTTCTGATTTGTAAAATACGTGTGTCATTTATGGTTCGGGCTTATTTCAGATTTGTAAAGTACAGGTTTATACAGGTTCAGGTAAATATGAATTGAGCAAACTTCGGGTTTATAAGGGTTTCAGGTAAACAAGTCATATTATTGCAGTTTTACAAAGGTCATAAAAATATAGTTATTCTTAATTTTTATAGTTATGTAGTTTAACACCCGTATAAAAAAATAGTAAGAAAACCGATTTTTTGTCTATACTACATTGCTATATTTATCGGTTGTTAGATGTATGTGATAAAACGTTACTATATTTATATTGTAACTATTTGAGCAATTGATCATTTCTTTAATAGTACCGATGTTTGGAGGTGATTAATTATGTAATCACGCTCATTTATATGCCTGATCGCACTAAAAAACGTAAAATAACGCTTGCGTGACTTAACAATTTATGGATTATACAACAAGTTGTATATGTTGTACGGTGTAGAATCTGAGCTTTATGATAAAGTATCTGAGCTTTATGTTAAATAATATGAGCTTTATTAGAAAGTATTGAACTCATCCATTTACACAATAAAAACATGAACTTTGAATTAGCTCAGAAAAAATACATATAAACTCGGATTCTTATACCTTGGTTGTACAATGCCTATGGTACAACTGGATGTATAATCCTATTTGTGGTGACTTAATCACGCTTATTTATATGCTCATATTTTTAATAATAGTGTCTGTTATTACGACCCGAATGCACGGGTTTAAAACTAGTTGAAAAATAAGTGATGTTTATAATTTTAATATAAAAACTTTATATATCATTTGACAAAAAAATATCGTATGAAATTTATATAATTAGATTGTGACAAAAAAAAATACTATCATTAGAATGTAGATCGTATTCTATTTTCTCATTATTAAATCAGGTTGATGTCAAAGTATGTGCGAAAAAAATGGTGTACTTACTATGTTATTTGTCTCACATTGAAAAGTAATGTAAGTGTGGTGAATATATTATGTATAAATATTAGAATTGTCCCATATCGGAAGTTTACCATAAGGTAGAGTGATCTTATGATTATAAATAATGATAGAAAATCTTAAGCGCTCTTTAAAACAATATTTATGAGACTAAAAAAATTTTGATAAATTTTTTTGAAGAAAAACAACGTACAAATATTAATGGAGAGTACTTGATCATATTATTAAATTTAAGTATAACTATTAGATATAATGAGTAGCAATTGTCCGTATTCGATATTCGGGATCTGGTTGGATGTCAAACTTAGTGCAAAAAAGATGGTGTAATTCTGAGTATGTTATTTGTTCCACATTGAAAATAATGCAGGTTTGATGAATATATACTACGTACAAATAGTAGAATTGTCCCACATCAGAAAAATAATTCAAGTTTGGTGAATATATTACTTATAAATAGTAGAATTATTCCACATCGAAAGATTAGTATAAGGTGGGGTAATTATATGATTATAAATAAGAGTTAATCCACGTATATATTAATCTTTTATTTTTTTTTAAAGAGATATTTTAATAATATGTAAATAAATCATTAGACATAGAATGTAAACATTAAACCCTTATAACGTTTTTTTTTTTTGCATTATACATAAGTTAATTACCCCGTTGCAACGCACGGGCATTCAAACTAGTAGGTAATAATCCAAAACGTATTTTTTTCTTTCTTAATTATTTACCTGAAAATAACACTTCCCGAAATAATCGAATCCGTTTGGACCGGAAATGACCCGAGCAACATGCCCGCAAAACATCCAAAACCCGAAATAACTTGACCTGACCTCAAAATAAGTTGAATCAAACTTGGGATTTAAATTGGACTAAATATAAACTGGACCGAACTAATGTAAACGGAAAAACAAGAAAAAAAAATTAAACAGAATTGGATAAATCTTATGCAAGTCTAAAGATAACGGTATTTTGATACAGTTATTTCAAACTAACTAATTATTTCCTCCATCTTTTAATCTTCTTCTTAATTTCTTTTTATTGTCATGGAAAGTGAGTGGAGAGGAGCGATCGGCATAAACAAATTACTTTGTTTGGGGAAATACTTAATTTCCTCTGACTCATTCATTTCTATTATTTTTTTATTATTTGTGAAGGGTATTTTGATCGAAGACAAAATACTAATGACTAGAACAAAGGAAGTAGGAGCAAAATAACATGCCGCCTCTCTTTCCATCCATCTCGTTCTCATCCCCTTCCCTTCTAAAGTACTCGTACATAAATTTATAAAATTATGCGAAATTAGTCAGAAGTATTTGTGTGAAGTCATTGTAAAGTATGACAAAAACAGAACCAATAGGGACGGTGAAATCGTGGCTAAAACAGTGAAAATAAATACTCAACTTGTTAAAAGGTCGCCAATTAAAACTAAAAAAATTAGAAACAAAAGACTGTCACACATCTTTCATCAGGGTCATACATACATGGTAGAAGGTACAAAGTCGAGTTCTAGCATCGGAAAAGAGAGTGGATTCCTCTCCAACATTACATGGGTGTTGAATTCCTTCAATCACAATGATCATAATAGATAACATAGAATAGTCATTTTATGAACTTATAGGTGTCCAACTATATAACAAGATAAGAGGAATGCCATTTCTTCCTAATATCCTTCTGATTTTGATTCGTAGTAGTAAATCCTTCCACTTCACCATCTTCCATATTCTCCGGACAAGGAAAATTGTGACCTTTCTTTCCTTCCAAATCGATCGATATAAATGATCAAATTCTATCTTTGAGCTGGAATAGAAGTTAAGGTGGTGTTCCCGCTACCAAATTTAATTTCTACATGGCAGTCTATTGAAGCCCTTGGAAGCATCAACAGGTACTTACTGATCTCCAGATCCCTCTCCAAATCGCAACCAGAGAGAATATGGACGATCAACCTCTTCAAGCGACTCGCATTTGTGAGAAGATGCTCCATAAGTGACCGTGAAGCCGAATCATGCCCACAAAATTTGTGCACTTCAATCACTTGGATGTGACATGAAAAAGGGACTTGAGGTATATCTGACGGTAACAGCGAGCACTGGCCGCATTCGCTGCAGCAGTTCTCCGAAGTGTAATAGTCTGAACAATTAGGACAGTCAAGAAAGCACTGGAACACAAATTCCCCAAGTCAGAAAACCGAAGAAAACAAAACAGTTGCATACACGCTCTAGTGTAATGTGATCTCTCACAAGAACTTGTGTTGTCTATGAAAAAACAAAAGCTATTATTATTTGATGCTAACCGATTCAAAGAAGACAGTTTCAAGTTGAGGAGATTTGCCAATCAAGCGCGTCGCATATTCTCGCACATAATAAGGATAGAGACGGACTTGTACACTTGACAAGCTAGGAAACTCAGGCATATGCTCGTCTTCATCGAGTTTAAAAAGAAGCTGTACAATGAAGAAAAGAACCGTACTCATATACTATGAACAATGAAAATATGATTCCATCCCTATCAACTAAAATTAAAGACTCTTTATTATCTGTCCCCGTACTATAGAACACCACCACCTCAGTACCTCAAGGGCTTCCGCAAATTGGGGGAGAATTATGATCGAATAAAATAAAATGGGTCATTGAAGTGGCTGTTGACATAAGGCCATAAGGGTAACATCCAATCGGTAACCCTCTCGTAATAAGTACAAAATAAGGGAATACAAATATACATACCTCTAGAGTGTACATTTTAAAGCGTAATTGAGTGGCTTTAGAGGTAGCGGCTGTTAGAAGCTCATGCTCATACTTGGGTAGATCTACCTTAGCATCCAAATCATCATATGCACTGCACGAGTTTTTCCATGATGGAACAATTTTCACGCCAGTATTTAAGCTGTATTCTAAGTGTGCCAAATTAGGGGCGTCAATCTCAAATGTACCCCGGTCAAAAGAGCAACGTCTTATTGTAAGCACTTTCAGTAATCCAGTGCGATAAGTGGCATGACCATCAGTGCCACACTGACAACATTCAAGGGTCAATTTCTGAAGCAATTCACAGCTAGAAAACAATCTCTCCATCGAATTAAAATCAAAGAAGATGATGTTACCCAGATGAAGAATCTTGAGTTTTGGCAACCTGGGTGATAGAGGAATTTCAATGCAATTGTGCACATAACCTTTTCTTTTGAAGTTCAATCTCACTAATGTTTCACACGTGAAAAAGCCATCAGGCATACAGTCGATCATATTAGAAAACTCGTAATGAAGTTCTTGAACACCCTTTTTTAACGCATTACTAACCCATCGATTCAAATCTGAATTATCATAGGTGCCTGTACACACTAGACTAAACTTCATGATGGGTGAGATTTGGTGCAATTCCAAAACTTTATCAGTAAACTCCTTAAACCTTTGAGCCGCTTCAATTATCTCATTTTTTTCCTTAGGTCCAGAAAATATTTCATCTTCAAAAGAAAGACAAGTTGTCAAAGTGAAAAGGTGTCGCCATCTCGTTGATAGAATACTTGTACTGACAGCAAACCTTGTTGGCAGAAACGAGAGCACATGACCAAGTACATCATCGGGTAAACTGCTGATCCTATCCAAACAACTCTCACTTATCGATTTCATTGGTGGTGTCATAGTTTTTTACGAAACTGTACCTGAAATGCAATTAAGGCTGAATGAAGAGATAACTATGCTACTAATGTACATTGATTTATAGAACTTTACGAGATATTATTCTCTTTCCCCGCCCATTCCGGACTTTTGAAACAAGGGTTTGATACTCATTCCCAACAAGAAGCAATTATAATACGAATGAATCTCGTCTACTAGAAGTCTAAAACACACGAAACAGGACAAAGGATCTCGAATTCCAGCATTTCCGTCCCCAACTTAGTTGCCAAGAAGCATGATGATGAACGAATTTCAGCATTTAATACCTAATTACTGAAATTAATTGAGGGTTCAAGTAGCATACCCACATAATTCATAAACTCAAATCACAACCCAGATCATTAATTAAGCAAATAAACTCTAGAACAATTGAAATTATTAATCCAAAATCAAATGCTAAACAATCCAAATCATGAATTTAACAATCACATATTGTACCCAATAACATTAATACTCAAAATATGAGAATGAATTTGCAGAAAATAAAAAAAAAAAAGAGCAAAAACTGGAATTACCTTGGTAGTGGCACACAGCACACTCAAGTTGGAAGATTTTTGTGACCTTGAAATAAATGAAGAAAATGGAAATGGTAAAGCCAAGTTTTATATACTTGGTACTTTGGTAGTTGGCAGTGGCATAATTGTTGTACGGAGTATAAACGAACGAAACGTAAATAAATCGTTGAGTCAAGCAGAGCAGTTGGGTCATTTAGGTTAAGACGTTAATATCCGTTTTAAGTTTAAGACAAATTAAATATACCATATGTTAAAAGTTGTCTTCATTACCACCTATTGGTAGTATTTGACCTGTTTTGACCTTAAGACGATAGTGTCCGTCTTAAACAAGACCTACTGTGTGAGTATTTGTTTACCTTTCTATATTAAGAATATTAGGGATATTCTAGGGTGTACCTCGTGTTTTCTCAAATTCTAGCATATGCCCTCGATTTTGAAGAAACATCTCATATACCCCTAAACTCCCAGATTCGTTCCTAATAAACCCCAAATATCCAAATTCGTGTTTTTAATGGTTAATATTGTCACAAAAATTGTACATTGATGAATAAAAATAAGATTTATATTGATTGCTCTGCGTATTCTAGATGAGTAATCAACTAAAACCGCCCAAATATTATATTTAAAATTGTAAAATTTTAGCATTTAGGGTATTTGTTGAACAATTTACTGAGTTTAGGGGTATTTGGTGTGATTTTGAAAAGGCGAGAGTGTATTGTAGAATCCGGAAAAATACAGGGGTACATCATAGAAAAACCCAGAATATTATAAAATATAATTTGACCATTCACAGAACTTATTATTCACTTGTCATTTAACTTATTATCCACTTGCATTTAACAATACCATTCCCAAGTAGACCTTACCTAAATAACATGACTCGTACTCGACCCGACACTCAAACTCAAGATTCGGGCTTGACCCGAAACTCGAATTGACCTGATCCACTATACCTGACCCTAATGTTTGATGTTGCATACTGATTATTATCCCTGAATAACTTGATAATATAAAGTAGACCCGAATCCGAAATAACCCGGCCCGAAGCCAACAAACCCGAATTTGAACCGAGTCGAGCTGACCTGACCCGAATACAACTCGCTTGACCCATTTGTCAGCTCTATTCCCAAGAGGTTCCCTCCCCTCTCCTTAACTTTTATGCCAAAAATAAAGGTAAACAAATGGCCATGATAAATGAATTATTGTTTTTTACTCGCCCGTTTAGCAACATTATTGTATGGTACAGAAAACAAAAGCATAAAAGCAAAAAAAAGGATCAAAGCCACCGCTCCTTCACCTCACGTAGCAGCTTTGTCTGCAACATAAAAAAATACTTAAATGCTTCAAAATTTCAATTCTAATCAAATATTTATTAGTTATTTTACAGAAATCATCCGAACTATAAGTTTTATTAAGATTTATCAATTTTCATATACGAGTACTCTATAATCTATACAATAACATAAAAAACCTAACTTGAGCATTCTAATACGACATGTGACATTGCTACAATCACTTCAAATACTCCATATACTATGATGTGCTTGATTAAGAAGA
Source organism: Silene latifolia (assembly GCF_048544455.1). Classification (NCBI taxonomy): domain Eukaryota; kingdom Viridiplantae; phylum Streptophyta; class Magnoliopsida; order Caryophyllales; family Caryophyllaceae; genus Silene; species Silene latifolia. The sequence goes on from NW_027413701.1 coordinate 2,523,369, forward strand.
GAATTCATTACTGAATTTATGTAAATGGGATAGATGTTTAATTAATCTCATTAAGTTCTATGTTTTTTAATAGAGGAAATGAAGAGTTACTTCAAGTAGTATTATTATAATCACTTCTAATACCCCATATATTATGATGTGCTTGATTAAGAAGATAATTCTTTACTGAATTCATGTGCTAGTATAAACGAGAGATAAATGTCACTTAATTTCATTAAATTCTATGTTTATTTTTTTAATAGAGGAGATGAAGAGTTACTTAAATTATTCATCCGTATCTTTTATAAAAACCCACATTTACCTAATCATGATTTTAGTTTGGTCTTCAACATACGGTGCATCCATTTTCTGCTAATCTCATAGTATATTTTATAATGTTTGTTATTTTGATTTTGATTTTGAGTTTGAGTTTGAGTTTGATTTTACGATGCGTTTATTTCCCGCTAGTCTCATATAATTTATACTTTTGTGGTTTTGACTTTTACGATAGTTTCTATATATTTCATTGATTATTGATTTCTAAATAATATTATTGGGTACTTAAGCTCCTGATTTGACTTATTCGAGATTAATATTTGTACGGAATTGTTACTAAAGTATTTCATTTGATTAATTTATATATTTTCGTGTTGAATTCGAAAGCAGGTTAGCATGCGTTATCAAGAAGATTAAAAATTTATCTCGTAATATGGTGATTATAGAGAAGACTTCATCTTATTGCATGATATTTGACAAATGCATAAATATATATTTCCCTGTGTTTCTCCCTATTTGTCAAATGAATGTTGTAATTTTCTTAAGCTACTAAAGATGGTTGATCAAAGTTCCAAAATAAAAGAGGTGATGAAATTGTGGTACAGAAAATGTAATACGACATGTTTACTCGCTTATGAGAATGACTATCCTTTGCATTTGGTAACGTGAATATTATCTTTTAAATACGTATTTTATGGGGAGAAAATTTGTGATTTCAGACAACTCTAATTATTCTATATTACTAATCTTGTCGTGATTGTTTGAATATTTAAACAATAACTTATTTGGTATTAATGAATTTCATTTCAGGGTAAAGTGTTCAAATGAATGATTTACAATTTTTTTTTTCTAAAAGAGTAGAAATTTATTGTAGTTTTATTTTGTTGGAAGATTATCATTATTTTATATATTGATCTTTACTGAAATTGAATTTCTCATATATATTTATAACCTATAAAAATGAATTGTTGTTAATGCTTGAATATTTAGGAGTTTTGACAAGTCCTAAACTTGAGTGAATTTGTTAAGCCTAAGTGACTAACAAAGGTAATGAAAGTAGCGGTCGTATTTATAATTATTTAATTGCAGCCACACAAATAGGAAAAATTTATTTTATTTATCCTCAAGAGAAAAAATAAATAAAGAAATTGCTACGATGTGTATTATATTAATGTATAAAAGAGTTTTTGAGAGTCTGTGATATTATCATGTATTATATTAACATGAATGATTATTTATCATCGTAAGATGTATGACAACTATTGACAAGCTATATCAAAGCATGTATAATGAACATAATAATTTGGAGTTTGGAGGATTATGGAATAAGTTTAGAGTTCGGTAAATTTGCTTTAAAAAATAAATGAGATTTAAATTAGGGGGAGTAGAGTACGGTCTACGGAGTAGCGTTTTACATATATACTTACATATGTTCAATCTCATGATTCACAAACTACTTTATCATACGCAAAATTAAAAAAAAAAATATCATGCTTTCAAATAAGTTTTGTGTTTACACATGAAGTATTAATCAATAATGAAAACCTACACCGGACCCGTGATTTTTCACGGATTTCAAAACTAGTTGTATTTGATATTTTTTTTATCCATATTGATATTGCATGTGAATATGTGATTGAATATGACGATTTTAAAAGAGTGGTTTCATAGAGGATCGTAATATAGCATTATAGTCGAGGCCTTTATATCAATCAAAAGTTCACAAGTCATTGGTAGTTGATTTTAACTAACTCGACTTGGTGCGACTCGTATAGGAACGGGAACACGCTAAATGTGAGCCAAGACCGGAACTATCCGAAATGATATTATAAATTTACGATACAACCTGAACTTTTATTGCAATGAACCGACCCAAACCCGACTCAATAATTGTAACACCCACTACTACAAATACAGGCTATAACAACGGCTAAAAACCGTTGTTATATAAAATAGCGGACGTTGTTAAAGCGTCCGTTGTAAAAGGTTTTAACAACGGTTGGTTTTCTTAAGGCACCAGTTGTTAAAACTATTAACAACAGTTTTAAGTATAAAAACCCGTTGTGGAAAGTGTGACTCAATTTTGGAGGGAAAGTTATAACAACGGTTGTAATATACAAAACCGTTGTTATAACTAAAGACAACGGTTTTTTTAATAAATAACCGTTGTTGTTTGTTCTTAAAAAAAAAAAAAAAATTAAATTAAATATTACTAGATGCATGCATAATTACGGCCCGTTATAATTCCGATGCATGTATTATTACTGCCATCACTGTGCATATGAACGGACAATATGGAATGAGAAGGGTTAGTAATAAGATTTGAAGCAGCATTGAGAGATATGATGATGATTATGGCACAACTTCCTAACATATATATTAATTAAAAAACAACTCAACCCACACATTGCTTAGTATAAATACATTGCATTATCTCAACTAACATTTCCATTATCTCAATATATACATCTCCAAACCCTAACTGCTAAAACAAACTCCAAATAAATTAGCCCTCCTTAATCTTTCAAAACAAACTCCAAACTCCAACAAAATGAATGATATCATCCTTAAGACTCTTACTATGATCGAGAACAACAACAGTTTCATCCGCCGGTTGCTCCATATTGAGGAAAGTTTCAGGAGCTACCTTGCGGATGATCGATCCGTACTGAAGGACGCCAAAGAAGATGGCTTGACGGAGGAGCGGCATTGCGATTTGCGGCTATATGACGATATAGCGAGATCTTTGAACGGAATCTCCAAATAGCCAAGGAGGAGAGGACGGATATGATAGATGAGAATAAGATCCTCTATGAAAATATAAGAATTGCATTTTTATTAATGTAATTTTTTTTTTAATTTATGTATTTATAAATAAATATATATATATATATATATATATATATATATATATATATATATATATATATATATATATATATATATATTAATTATGTTTATCTTGCTTCTTCATCTTGCTTCTTCTTTGTTTTACTAGCTAATTATGCGAACAATACTTAAAGAAATAACATAATGGTCGATAAAAACACATACATGGAAATGAAATAATTAGAAAAAGAAAATAATGACGATGAAACTAACCTGATAATTACAGAACGTAAGAGACAATGAAATCAACAGTGACTGCGAGAAGATAAAGCGACGATGAGAAAGAGAGAAAGAGAGAAAGAGACGATGAGAAAGTGTGTGTTTTGTGTTTGTGTTTATCTGCTGTGTTTGTGTATTAAGGTTTGTGTTTTGTGGCTGCAGCAGACTTGTGTTTGTGTGGTTTATAGTATGGAAGGTATTGACAACGGTTATTAAACAACAACCGTTGTCAAATAAGTTTTAACAACGGGTGTAAATCAACAACCGTTGTCAAATAAGCTTTAACAACGGGTTCCAAAATCAACCGTTGTGATTACTTTTCACTAACTTTGCGTCAATTTTGCGCCATGTTATTAACAACGGTTGTGCATGTGTAACCCGTTGTTAAAACTAATAACAACGGTTTTTATAACCATACCCGTTGTAATTCATTTTAGTAAAATTCGCGCCATACATTCTACAACGTCTATTGTGATTTTCGTGAATACTCGTTGTTAATGGGGCGTTGTAGTTGCCTGGATTTGTAGTAGTGACCCCTTATTTTCGGCTAAACTAAAATCAACTTTTACATATAAAACTCGACGAAAACAGAGATATTATAATTAATATACAAAGTCTCTTATTACAAATGTTTAAAATAAAATATACAATGATAGAAAATGAAATAAAACTTCCGTAAGGTCTTTTAATTAAATTCTTGACTTGAAAAGAAATCCTTTTGAACAGCAGCGAAAGTCACCTGAAAATAAAATCAGAAAACAGAAAGGACTACCCCATGATGAGTAGTCCAAAAGGGAGAAAACATATCAGCCGGGGAGTGAGTAACACATAATACCTCAATATAAGCAGCGTAGTTTTGGTCATGGCGTGTAAACACACTCACGTAAAAAGAAAAATAAGCACAAAATATACTAAAAACACTCCCCGTTAACTAATCTGAACCTCTAACAAACTCCTTCTAATTCCATAATATATATACTACACTCTCTAATCCAATAATTAACCAAGTGTCAGATCATTACTCGATTCGTCCCACTCATTACTCCTTCTCGTATTATAATACTCCAAAATAACAATACTCCAAAGTAACCAGATATCGTATTCTCATTGTCGAGCCAAAGTCAAAGACAAGGGGTGAGTGAACTGGCGGAATAAAACCGCAAAACAATATTTCCATCTAAATATCGATCTCAAACTCAAATAACTTAATAACCATGGTCATGCTGGACCGTAAAATATAACTCGGCTCAAAGGCCCCATAACTCAATACCGGTAACAATTTCAATGTCATACTGCCAAAGCTCCAACAATGAATCGTGCTCAACACTTAGAGTAAAACTCTAAGCTACTTACCCACGAATCTTGAACAAAGAGAACGATAATAAAAATACACTACCAAACAAAAAGATAAATATCGATATAATTCAACCTCAATAATTTGTGTAACAATTTTCAATATTCTAATGTGAATCATTGATCTCTCATTGGAAAACTCAAATCCATGTAACCATTCTCTTTTCCATCTCTCGATTAAGTACTGAACAATTCACTCGTATATTGCCAACTACACCCGATTCCATCTCAGATTCCTAAACCATTCTCAATATCAAGCACAAGAAAATAACTCATCTCGCAATTACTTAACACAATAAAAAAGTATAATAGCTAGCATATTATAAATAATATGAGTAACAATAATCACGCTACAAATAATCAGTTCAAGTATTTATATCATGAATAAATAACACGTAAGCATATAACCCCAAACAATAATACTGAGGGACGGTAGAATCGTGTTACCTTAAATTGAACTAAGATTAATGGTAAAAAACCCTCAAAAGTTGATGTATTGATGCAAGGACATAATTGTGTAAACCGGACTGATAAAAATCAAGGCCAAAATATAGAGGAAGTACTCGATATAACCAAAAGAAATTAAAGGAGAAAGAGAAAGTAGTTGGGACAAAGGATTAATAGGTAAAGGTGGTGCTTAGGAGATTATGTTTGATAAAAACTAAAGGGGCGTTTGGTTGGAGGTCTATAAGAAAGGGAAAGGAAAATAAAGTTATTGATTTCCTTTGTTGGTGTTTGTTTGACACAAACAAAGAGAATGAAATTCACTTACCCCCAATCCATCTAATTCCTTACCCCTCACCCCCCAAAGTATAAGATTTTATTACCCTTATTACCCTTCAACCACCTTATTTACCTATCACCGCGACTCCCACCACAGTAGTCACCATCAACACGTCATCGCCACAACCGCCATGACGCCACCAACATCACCACCATAACCACTCCACTGTCGCCACCACCGCCGCCATCGCCATCACCACCACAACCACCCCACCTAAACCACCACCCGCACACCAAAACAAACCAGAACCCACCACACTTCATTTTCTTGATGTAACCAAACAACTAGTTAAGTTTTAGGAAATCTCTTACTTTTCTCCCTCTTACCATTTCTAATTTCATTTTGCTTTCCCTTTCTCTAACCAAACGTCCCCTAAGTTCAGTGAAGATCATCTGTCCCACTTTTGTGTCCCATTGTGTGTGCCACACCACTTACATTTCGACACATCACTTGTGGTAAAATAAAATATTACAATATATATACTAATTTGTTGAGGTGTTAGAAGCTAAGTGGTGTGGCACATACATAATGGAACACCAAATGGGACAGAGGATCCTCACTGCCCTAAGTTGATCTTAGTCAAGTGAACAATTGGGAAATCTAATTGCAAGAGGCAGAATTTATGAAGATGGTGAGGACATACGGCAACCTAGCATACAATGCAAGGGTATTGCTCTTTCACATACGCATTTTATTCTTTTACATACACAAATTATCTTTTTACCCCTTTTATTTTTAATAATATTAAAAAAACAACCCAAATAAGGGTTTAGGCCCCTTTATATAATAAATCATCTTTCGTTTCATTAAAAATAAAAACGTGAAATCCAACATTTGGTTTAATAAAATTCTTAAACGTTAACATGTAAAAACAAGTAAGAAACCGTAAAATAAATGGGTTATTACGATCTTTCCCCCTTAAAAGAAACTTCGTTCCCGAAGTTCGAGCATAGAAAATTAAAACAAAGTTAAAATATTAGTGGTATTATACTAATAATATACCAGAACTTAAAAATTGATCAAGCTAGCCCCGGAATTGAACTTATAATTACCGTAAATACAATGCAAAATTAGAAAAATTCTAAGGTGCACCGGGTGTACAAGAATATCGTACACCCTAGCCAATGAATTGCCTTAATTTTTATTTTAGTAAGATTATGTTCTTTTATTTATGGAGAATTTAGTCAATTCTAATATTCTCATTGAGTAGGGTGTATGATGACATGGTACACCCGGTGTACCCAAGAATTTCTCTGCAAAATTAAGCCTTTGCACAAATGTATCATCAATAACCAATTAAACGAGTTTAACTAATAGATTTTCCGCGTTATATTAGTGTATAAGACCGCGTCTAGAGTCTATAATTCGCATGATATAATTTTCGAGGACGTGTTTAAATTTTTGCAAGTTTTTGAGGCATAGTTCCAGATGAAGCAATTGTGGGGCTCATTGTTGAGGTAGATTATTTTCCAGGGAAAGATGTAATGCCCTGATAGCAGGGATGGCTATGACGAACCTTGAATTCAAGTAAAAATCGCCAACCCCGCTGCTTGACTCAAGGAATCGCCATTGATCTTTAGACAAATAAAATTATATTTAGTAGACTCAAGATTATTAGTTAAAACGGTCTTCATATTAATAATTGTAAGATCCTCATAGATACATTAGAATTAATTCTACGGATCATACATTGGAGAAGGAGGAAAGGAAACTAAAGCGCGCAAAAGTTGTCCTCATGGATAAAACCGAGTTATGGCTGGTCCAAATTTTACAAAATGGGAATGCTATTTTCTTTCCGATTTTGGTTGGAGCGAGGAAAATGGCCCCCTCTCTTTCTCTCCTGTCCATATCCCTCAATACAAAGGAAATTTTCTACTGCCATTGAGGGAATTCTATCTTTAACGAAGACTAGAATTTATAGTTTTTCTTGTGTTACCCTCGTGCACTTCTACATGACAATCTGTTGAAGCCCTTGGAAGCCACAACAGGTCCTTACAGATCGTCAGTTCCTGATATGGATCGGTACCGGGGATTGTATAGATGATCAACCTCTCAAGGATACTCGCATTTTTAAGAAGATGCCCTAGGAATAACAGGGAACCCATATGCCCACAAAACCTCAACACTTCAATCACTTTGACAGAACATGAAAAAGGGAGCAGAGATATATCTGAAGGTGACCCCGAGTAACAGTAGTCGCAATAATCCGGAGATTCGTCATCTGAATCAAGGCAGCAAGGCATACCCTGTAAACAAACTCGTGAAGTGAGAAAAAAAAATGAAAAAACTGTTTATACAAAAGTCTTCTGTAACATGGCCTCTCACAAAAATGGGTCTTAGTTATGAGTTTCCAAAGCTATAATTAGTTGACGCTTACCGATTCAAAGGTGAGAGTTTCAAGTTGCGGAGATTTGTCGAGCAAGCTTGTCACATGTTCCCACGCATTACAAGGACAATCACGAAGGTGTAAACTTGACAGGCTATGAAAATCAGGCGTTTGCTCTTCATCACCAAAGTTAAGAAGCTGTACAGAGAGCAATATATTCTAATAATTATGAAAGATAAAAGTATGTTTCCATTTCCACGGAAGCCAAAGACATGCTACTCCTTGGCTTTGGAATACGAATTATGATAAAATAAAACAGAAATATGTAGCAGTTATTGCATATACCCCTACCCCGCCACTTACGAGATCTGCTGAAGCACTCCATGAAGTAGAAATAAATATGTAGCAAAGATATGGAAAATACATATCATATAGGCTAGAGTACATATATATACCTGTACCGAGTCCATTCCAAAACGTAATTTTGTTGCTTTATAGGCAGCGGCTTTTAGGAGTTCACGTTCATGATCAACCGAATCTTCATTAGTGCACTCGAAATTTAACTCTGCCTTGACAAAAGAGCATGAGTATGGAACAATTTTCACTCCAATATTTAAACTATAAGTCAAATATGCGAGATTAGGAGCGTCAATCTCCAGTTCACCCAACAGAAAATAGCAATTTTCTATTGTTAGCACTTTGAGTATTCGAGTACAATGAATAGCATTACCGCCAGTCTTGCACGCGCAAAGTCGGAGAGTCAATTCTTCAAGCAACCCACAACGAGAAAACAATCGTTCCATTGAACTAAAATCAAAGAATAAAACATGATCCAGATGAAGGATCTTCAGTTTTGGTAAAGATACCGATAGAGGAATTTGAATTTTATAGTACATACCACCTATGATTTTCAGACTCACTAATGTTTCACACATGAACAACCCAGCATGATCAAGCACCCAATCAATCTCGCCACCCAGCTTCCAATAAAATTCTTGAACACCCTTTTCTACCGCATTAATAACCCATTGATTCAATATTAAATCATCATAGGTGGCAAGACAAACTAGGCTAAATTTCTTGATAAGAGAGATTTGGTGCAATTCTACAACTTTATCAACAAACTCCTTAAACCTTCGAGTTGCCTCTATTCTCTCATTTTCTTTTGGATGACCAAAGCACGGTTCATCATCAAAAGAAAGACAGGTCGTCAATGTAAAAAGGTGTCGCCATCTTGTTGATAGAATACTCGTGCTCACAGCAAACCTTGTTGGCAGGAAGGAGAGAATGTGACCAAGTACATCATCAGGTAAACTGCTGATCCTGTCTAAACATTTCTTTCCTTGATGTTTACGAGTTTTCTTAGGTCGCCTCATGGTCTTTACAATACTCTTACCTGAAATGGATTGCAGGCTGAAATAAGGCACATTCCCTGAAACAAGTAATCCCTTCCCTATAAGACGAGATCATGCGGTTGATCACTATTTTATTTTTATCAGAAAGGGAAAGCCTGTGAAACACGAGATGGTGCACAAAATGGGACAGATGATCGTAACCCCTTTTCGCTTTAAACACGAATTGCAGCATCACAAGAAGAATCTCAAACAATTGAAATTATTAATCACAATTGAATGAATTGAGATTTATTCAGGCATCAAGTAGTAATTAAGTACTCCGTAATAAACTCTCAAACAATGGAAATTATTAATCACAAGAAGAATCTCATGCAAGCAGAGTAATTAAGCAAATAAAGTGTCAAAACAATTGAAATTATTAATCCACAATCAAATGATCATCATTTAAGCAAATAAAGTGTCAATTAATTGAAATTATTAATCCACATTCAAATGCTAAGCTACCCGGATCATCAATTAAGCAAATAAAGCGTCAAATAATGGAAATTAATAATTCAAAATCAAATGAGGGAATTACCCAAATCATCAATTTCACAATCACTCAAAATACGGCTATAAAATTTCCAGATAATTAAATAAGAAAATTTCTTTGGCTATGAATTGTGACGTTAAATTGACAACATATTTTGTGGCAGAATTGGAATTATGCTTGACTAAATTTGTCGAACTAAGTTGGATGGATATGAATTCGATTCATACACAAAAACTGGATTGAAATATATTGAAATGGAGTTGGTTACGGAATGGGTCTAATCGGACTTGGGTCGGGTTATAGTTTGACTATCCCGACAGTTTGCATTTCTGGCCAGTTAATGTATTATACAACTGGTTGTATATACAACTTATTCTATGTAGTTGAACTTTGTTATAAAGTTATCGAGCTCTACTAACAAAATTATCGAGCTAAGATACAAAGTTATTGAGCTTAACAGAATAATTTTTAAGCTCAATTACTTTGTAAAATAGCTCAATAACTTGTAAAATAGCTCAACAACTTTGTGTAAGAGCTCAACAATTTTAAGGCGGTTGTACAATCCTATTATACAACGGGTTGTAGGATAGTATTTGTGATTTCTGGTTTGGTCAATTGGTTTTTAGTCATTTTATGCTGGGACAATCTTCGAGTCAATAATTAGAGAAAAAAAAGCACGTTTAATTTGCAAATTTAGTTTGTGAAGGAGATTTCGTTGCAAAATGACAGGTATTTGCATGTAAGTTTGGGCACAATCCAAAAAAACTCATGCGCTAGTGAAACATAGGCGCGACACGAATTCGTCGCAAAATTTAGTATACCCACTGCAAAAAAAAAATCAATGCCAAACTTCTTTGCATCAGATTTCACTGCACATCGCAAACAATCCTTTAAAACGATGCAGTTTTTTTTGGTGTATTGACATGAAATGAAATGAATTGAATTGAACGGTAATACTTGGTACACCTTAAAATGAAAATATATAACTATTGACCGTGACGGGGGAGTAGTGTAATTTTCGTATTTTTGAAAGTAACCATGAGTCGTAGGAAAAAATTTTAGGTACTCCCGGAGGATCTAAGAATTTTTCGAGTCGTAGGGAGTAGTTCTGTAACAAGAGACATTGTTAGATAATTACCTTTTCTAATAGTACATAGCTAATACTGTGTGAACTTTAATTACTCCGTACAGAGGAAGAAGAAGGATAAAAGTGAGCAAAAAGGTTCATTGATATCACATGACCATATTAGACAAGGCATAAGTGCATTACCAGGGCCGGCCCTAAGGCCCGTTTAGGTAGGCATTTGACAAGGACCCAATGTTGGTAGGGGGCCAATGTAAAAAAAAAAAATTAAAAAAAAAAAAGCAAATTTGTAAACGACGCAAAAAACAAGGAAGAGTAAAGTAAGACAACTTTTTAGAAATTATTAAAATAAGGCAACTTTTTTATTGACTTTTTCTTCTCCCTTATCTTTTCTAACAACAAATCTCAAATTAATTTTCCTTATTAAATTTCTAGGGTTCTTCAAAAAGACAAAAATCAACTCTTTTATTGTTCAAAATTAGGATTACCGTAAGGAGTAAAGTACGTCGTGTCTCTACTGCTCGTTTTCATTAATCTCCGTCCGTCTTTCGCCTCTCCGCTAATCAGGGTGTCCTAAATCCTAATTTCTTTTTGTTCTTCCATTTTTATTTATTTTAATTATTGATTGTTAATTTTTAATTATTTAATTGTGTTGTTGTTGACTTGTTGTATGTGTGTTCAATTTTTTTTCCGTTTTACAGCATGTATTATTGGGAATTTGATATGTTAATTGAAGTTTAAGTCATTTCTTGTTGGTGTGCTATTGTTCAATTTTTATTTATTTTAATTATTGATTGTTAAGTCAGTTTTTTAGTTCTTGTTTACAATGTTGCCTAAAAAGCATTTATCGGGGTGCGAGAAAAAAAAACTTACTGAGGAGTTAATAAAATCACAACAATGTGCTATGCACAAATTTATTGTTAGAAATGTTGTTAATGAAAACGACCACAACAATGACTCTATTGATGTTGATGAAGATAATGTTGAAAATGAGTGTAATTTGCCAAATGATGTGCCAGTTGATATTGATGAAGATAATGTTGGAAACGAGTCTAATTCGCCAAATGAATTTGATGTGTCAATTGATGTTGATGAAGATAAAGTTAGAGACGAGTCTAATTTGCCAAATGACGTGCCAAATGATGTTAACGGAAATAATGTTGGAAATGAGTCTAATGTGCCAAATATATCCAATTCTTTTATTGATATTTATGATCCTATGGACTGGGCCAATCTTGATAACAAGACAAGAGATATTATAATTAAAAAAGGGCCTATAAGAAAATTGAATATTGACTACCCTCTTGATGATAATAATAGACATTTTAAGGATGATTATTTTTCTAAAAAGATGAATAATGGTGAGATTAGTGATAGAAAATGGTTGGTTTATTCTAAACATGTTGACAAAGTATTTTATTTTTGTTGTAAGTTGTTTAGATCTATTACTAATAAAAGTTTGTTGGCAAATGATGGTTTACGTGATTGGAAGCGTATAATTGAAAGATTAAAACAACATGAAAATAGTACTGAGCATATGAGTAACATGTTTACTTGCAATGAAACGAGAGTAAGGCTAGATACGTGTGAAACAATTGATAAAAACTTGCAGGAAACAATTATGAAAGAGAAAAACGATGGAGGCAAGTGTTACTTAGAATATTTTCAGCCGTTAAATGTATTGCTACTCATAACTTGGCATTTAGAGGATCTAATGAAAAATTATATCAAGGTGATAATGGTAATTTCTTAGGATTAATTGAAATTATTGCTGAATTTGATGTAGTAATGCAAGATCATCTTAGAAGGATTCAAAATCATGACATTCATCATCATTATCTTGGACACAAAATTCAAAATGAATTGATCTCTCTTTTGGCTTATAATGTGAAAAGTTCAATAATCAAAACTATCAAAGAGGCAAAATATTTCTCTATTATTCTTGATTGTACTCCTGATATTGCTCATCAAGAACAAATGACCTTGATAATACGATGCGTGAATATGTCAAGTGAAAAAATAAAAATTGAAGAGTACTTTTTAGAATTTTTGGAGGTGACTGATACAACAGAATTGGGACTTTTTATTGAATTGCAAAAGGTTTTAAAGTCGCTTGATCTTAATATTGAAGATGTAAGAGGTCAAGGTTATGATAATGGCTCTAATATGAAACGGAAGCATCAAGGTGTACAAAAACGTTTACTTGAAGTGAACCCGTGTGCATTATATATGCCTTGTGCTTGTCATAGTTTGAATCTTGCTCTTAGCGATATGGCACATTCTTGTACTAGAGTTGTTTCATTTTTTGGTATTGTTCAACGTATATATGCATTGTTTTCTGGTTCCTAAAAAAGATGGAAGATTTTGCGTGATAATGTTCCTGACTTTACTTTGAAATTTTTATCTAATACTCGTTGGGAGAGTCGAAATAAAAGTGTTAAATCCATTAGATTTCAAGCACCTGAGTTAAGATTGGTGTTGTCACTTTTATATGAATCTTGTGATAGTGACGCAAAATCAAAGAGTGAAGCTGAGAGTTTGTATAATGCACTTGGGAGCTTTGATTTTTTGCTTGGTATGATTATTTGGTATTGATACGTGCAATTTATATAGACTATTTAGCCTTTTATTGCACGCATTTCTATGCCTTTTTGTATCGTTATGTATTGCAAAATACCCGAATTGGCTACTTTGGTTTGTTTTGTCTAATTTGCAGAAATGAAGCCAAAAGTAGTGGAACCGCGCCTTATTCGTCCTATTCAGCATGCATTATAAGGGGACGGGAATATTGGAGCGAGAGTCATACATTGGAATGCGTGAAGGAAGGTCTATGAAGTTGCCAAGGGACGATTTGAGGCTGATGCAATGGAAATCCACTCGATCGAGAAAAATTGAGAGTCGATCGAGTGGTTTGGCTGACACGAGTGGTCGATCGAGTTATTCCAAGAGCTCGATCGAAATGGTGTTTATTGGAGTTCCTCGATCGAGAGCTTTAATTGCTCGATCGAGAAGAATTGCTGGAGAAGACCTCGATCGAGTGGTCTGAAATCACTCGATCGAGAGGTTTGCTGTTATACGCGGGTTTACTAAGCCCGTGATAGATTATTTTGTTAAGTATTACGCTTCCCTATATAAGGAAGTCATAATTAGGTTAATAAACATACTTTTGATACTTTACAGACTGCTTTTACTTCTCTTAATCTCTGAAACTTTTGCTCTTAATTGCTCTTTGCTTTGCGGGTTGTTCTTTACGCCAGAATCTTAAGATTGTAATCATTCTTCTACTCTTAATCTTAATACCTTGTTTGCATTAATCTTTTGTTCTTTCATTATTGTTTTTGCCCTAGTTCAATTTATGCTTGATTGTTATTCTTTCATTATGCCTTTAATTAGCATGCTTATTATTATTGTTGTTGAAACCATTAATAACATGAGTAGCTAATTCTTTTTATGTTAGGATTAGGGGATTCATGGTAGGATTGTGACGATGTAGTGAATAGGCTAGATAATTTATATGTGAGAATCTGTCCCCAGAGCAATATAACTGTAACACCAATTTAGTTGAATGCACGCTTCTAAATTACATTAATCTGGTTAACTTTACTCCTGGATCGGAAGATTGGAATAAATAGACCTGCTATGAACAGTAGACTACCCTAATGAGGACAAAAGTTAAGTTAGTGGAAATCTAGGATAGAAAGTGGACCGGAAGGACCTTTCCCTTATCCTTCTCACAGTAGATTGTCTAGGCTATTTGCAGCTGAGTCGATAGACTACCATGGTGAACCAAAATCCTGGCATACCCTCTCTTATTTGATCACTCTTATCATATTTTTCTCACTTTTATTGCTCTTTCCTTTATTTCTCTTTCCTTCAAATCTTTTGTAGCTTAGGAAACCAAATTAAAACCCCCCATTTTGTGACTTAGATAGACGGACCTTAAGACAGATATCTTGCCTCCCTGTGGAGAATCGACCCTGCTTATCACTAGCTTCTGTTAGTATGTTTAGGTTTATTTTTGGTACAAAAACGACAGTATCAAATTTTGGCGCTGTTGGCATAGCCCTATCTGTCTTGTTTGTTTCGTTTATTTCTATCCGTCTCAGGGAATTTTTATTCCTTGAGACAGTTCTCACTTATTTCTTTCAGTGTTGTGTATGCCCAGGTCTAGCAGGTCAGAATTAGTTCCAGCTGATCCTGAGCCAGAGAGATTATTTCAGCATAGACACCGTCTGCAAAGAAAAATTCGAAAGGAAGACTTGAGTACTTTCGAACCCGAGCTACAACACTTTTTATTTGCAGAAGACCCATCTTGTGAAGAAGACAATTCTAGTTATGTTATAAAGCCAGTAAAGATGCCTAACATAGCGAGTCACTCAGAGCCCACCGCTGCCTCGATTCCCAAAGGTTTCAAGCTCGCAACTGAGGATGGTAACACGTTCGATATTCGTCTGTCTTATATAAATTTGGTAGAAAGGAACCTGTTTCGGGGTGTGGCGGGTAAAGATCCGCGAAAACACACGAAGGTCTTTACTGACTACTACTCTACCATTCCCGCCACTAAGGGAGTGACCCAAGAGAAGATAAAGGAAATCTTGTTTCCTTTTCTCTGACTGACGCAGCCTGTGAGTGGCTGACTAATCTTGATCGCTTTGCGGCCGGTATCACCAACTGGTAGACTCTTGCACTTGCCTTTTATAACAAGTACTTTCCTCCACAACGTACTAATCAGCTGAGAGGAAAGATTACGAGTTTCAAGCAGGCACCTGATGAAAATTTTTATGAGGCTTGGTGTTGCTTCAAGAAGCTGGTGAGGTCTCTTCCTCACCATGGATTTGATCAGTGGTTTTTATGCAACTAGTTTTATAATGGGTTGTATGATGACCACCGTGCTATACTTGATGCTTCATCCAATGGGCGATTTCAAAAGAATATTGATGATGATAAGGGATGGGGTATTATTGAGGAGATGGCGACCCATTGTTCTGAGTATGGGAACCCGAGGGACGACATTCGGACAGTACATTCGGTCGACAATGAAGTTGTGGCTCAACTGGAAGCCATGAATGCTCGTTTTGATAGATTGGAATTGCAAGCTGCTGATGATCAACAGATAGTTCATCTGTTGACTAGACAGGAAACTGTCACTTGTGAGAGATGTGGGAGCAATGACGGTCACACTGCTGTCGACTGTCTGACAGAGAAGGAACAAGTCCTTGCCTTTCAGCAATATAGGCAAGGAGGAGGTTCCTATTACAATAACTGATACCGTCGTTTTGTATCAAAATTAAATTTATAATTCCAAACTAAAACTATAGCTAGTGATAGTAAGGGTCGAACCACAGAGAGACAAGATTAATTTTGTTTGCTATTTTCAGTCTATAAAAGTAACAATTAAATGGGGGGGGGGGGGGTTTGAAATTGGTTGATTCTAATGACTAATTGCTAAATATGAAATTTCTCAATAAGATAAAAAGAAAGATCGGGAACTTCGGTTCACCATGGCTAAGGTCAGGTCAATAAGATAGCAGAGGTCTTATAATACGGTCTCAGCGAATATGAGCAAGCCTTTCGATCTATGCTCGAATTAACCTTACGGTCTACTAATTCCCAAGAATTTCTCAAAGCTTTCGCTCAAAGGAAATTTCAATCTAATGATAATTTAAATTATTAATCTTTCAATCTAGTAAAAGGTTTATCAAAAGATAACAAGATCGATACAGAAGAATTCATACTAACAACGCAATCCTAATTTACGCCATGGCTCACCTTGTTCCCAATCAATAAAATTAGCTACGCATGATTAAAACTATAACAATTGTAAAATTGAAAGCAAAGAACAAGATTGACATAATTGAATTGAATTAAAGACAAAAGACAAGAGATGAATTGCAGGAATTAAATTGGTAAAACAAGAATTGAAATAACAAGAATTTAAAGAAGGAAGAATTTGCATAAAACTTACTAATTAAAATGATGAACAAAGTAAGAATGAATTCGGGGTTTTCCGTTCCCAAAGCTAGATCTAAAACTGAGTTCTTCAATAATGAAAAGCATAACCTAATGAAAAGCAGAACCAAATAATTGCTAGATCTAAAACCTAGGTTATGCTTTTCATTATTGAAGAATTCAGTTTTAGATCTAGCTTTGGGAACGGAAAACCCCGAATTCATTCTTACTTTGTTCATCATTTTAATTAGTAAGTTTTATGCAAATTCTTCCTTCTTTAAATTCTTGTTATTTCAATTCTTGTTTTACCAATTTAATTCCTGCAATTCATCTCTTGTCTTTTGTCTTTAATTCAATTCAATTATGTCAATCTTGTTCTTTGCTTTCAATTTTACAATTGTTATAGTTTTAATCATGCGTAGCTAATTTTATTGATTGGGAACAAGGTGAGCCATGGCGTAAATTAGGATTGCTTTGTTAGTATGAATTCTTCTGTATCGATCTTGTTATCTTTTGATAAACCTTTTACTAGATTGAAAGATTAGTAATTTAAATTATCATTAGATTGGAATTTCCTTTGAGCGAAAGCTTTGAGAAATTCTTGGGAATTAGTAGACCGTAAGGTTAATTCGAGCATAGATCGAAAGGCTTGCTCATATTCCCTGATACCGTATTATAAGACCTCTGCTATCTTATTGACCTGACCTTAGCCATGGTGAACCGAAGTTTCCGATCTTTCTTTTTATCTTGTTGAGAAATTTCATATTTAGCAATTAGTCATTAGAATCAACCAATTTAAACCCCCCCCCCCCATTTAATTGTTACTTTTATAGACTGAAAATAGAAAACAAAATTAATCTTGTCTCTTTGTGGTTCGACCCTTACTATCACTAGCTATAGTTTTAGTTTGGAATTATAAATTTAATTTTGATACAAAACGACGGTATCAAATTTTGTCAGGGAGTAGTTGACATTGAATAGCCGAAAGAAATGCAAGCATTATTCTTATTTTCCTCAAAAGAAGCTGAGTTAAAAGCATAAGACGAAAAGAACTCGAGGGTCAAAATGTAATATGTGAACTCAGCCATGTCCATAAGACCCGTCATTCCTGTCCCGTTTAGCAGGGACACAACCGACTCATAAATGACCTAATTTCTCCAAAGTAGGTTTGTGAAGAAATCGGGTAGCTGTAACTATCATTCTCGCAGCAAAAAGAGCAAACTTGGCACGCTGAGTAGAATTAGAAAAGATAACCTGCGGATAGTCAGGTAGACTATCCGTGGTGTCCTCAATCATCAGTGGCGGACCTCACGGCCGCTTGGCAGCGCCCTGGCTATACTGCCCTTCAAACATGTGCTCCTTTCCTTTTGACATTGTTGTTTCCTGCTAGCAACAAATTAGTAACAAGCTTCCCTTAACAATGACGATTTATCAAAACCCGAAACAAAATCAGAGGTTGAAGACGAAATTAGGGTTTCGACAATTTGGGGGAAACTGATTTGAGTATCATACAATTGCTAATATGGCTTGAAAATCACGGGAAAAAGGTAGAAAAGGCATTTAAAGCACAAAAATCGACAAGAACTAGCCCTAAATCGATTTTCCCCAATTCGATTTTTCCGTCTCAAAGGAACAATGCTCGAAAATTTGGCATGAAACTTCAGTAGAATCGAATATAAAGCATGGAAAGGAGATTAAAGACGTACCTTGTACGAGAACTTGAAGATTAAAGCAAGAAAAATCGAGATGAAGGGACGGATTAGCAAGGAAATCGCGAAAAAAGGGAAGGAAAAAGGGTTTTCTTTTGATTTCTGATTTTATGAATGAATGAATGAGAAAAGGAAGGAAACTTCCCTTAATAAAATGCCTTCTGAACCCGTGATGTGGTCGATCGACCACCTTACCCGGTCGATCGACCAGTCTTCACTTGCAGCAGCTTCTGGAGTCTCGAGTAGTGGTCGATCGACTATATGACCCAGTCGATCGACCAATATCCTTACACAGTACCCTCTGCCCTGTTTCTCCTCAGTCGATCGACTGAGTAACTTAGTCGATCGACTGCAAACGCTGGGAATTAAACCCAAAATCGTCAAAAATTTATTTCTGCCACTTCAATTTCCCGTTCTTCTCGCATGAATATTCAGTAAACCACTTTACGCACTTTGCATAAAATAAATTCCTGGAAAAATTCTCAAAGGCGCACATTTTTCAAACCAAGAAATTGCTAATTGAAAGGAAATAAATAAAGCTCAAAATGCAAATTAAGAGAAATAACAAAATAAAACTCCTAATTACAAATAATTACAACCCGGGTTGCCTCCCGGTTAGCGCTGGTTTAAGAGGTCCCGCACGACCTTTTTTTACCTCACTTTGCATCATCCGATAACGGGTCGAAGTACAATACCTCGACTTTCCCAACAAATTCATCTGATCCGTGATAATGCTTCACATATTGGCCATTAACTTTGAACCTTTCTCCAGCAGAGGTCTCCAATTCAACTGATCCGAATTATTAACTGCTGTGACCGTATAGGGGCCAGTCCACCTGGATTTCAGCTTACCAGGAAATAAACGGATATGAGCGTTAAAAAGAAGTACCTTATCGCCAATATGGAACTCGCGCTTGATGATTCTCTTGTCGTGCCAGCGCTTTGTTTTCTCCTTGTAGATCCTAGCATTGTCATAGGCCAGCAGCCTAAATTCCTCCAGCTCATTCAAATTTGTGTCATGCGTTTCTCACGAGAGAGGTTAGGATCCAAATTCAAATCACATATAGCCCACCAAGACTTACGCTCTAACTCAACAGGCAAATGACATGTCTTACCATAAATCAATCGGTATGGTGACATCCCAATTGGCGTTTTAAACGCGGTCCTATAAGCCCATAAGACATCATCTAACTTAAAACTCCAATCTTTTCGTGATTTAGAAACAATTTTAGCTAAGACTTCTTTCAATTCTCTGTTAGAAATCTTAACCTGACCACTAGTTTGGGGATGATACCCCAAACCTCGACGATGTTAGACACCGAATTTAGTCAATAAAGCACTAAGTTGTTTCTCTTTAAAATGCATTCCCCCATCGCTAATGACAACCCGAGGGACACCAAAATGAGGGAAAATAATCTTTTTAAACAGTTTAATCACGGCTTTTGCATCGCAATGGGGAGTAGCAATAGCTTCCACCCATTTGGACACATAATCTACAGCTACGAGGATATTTATTACCTTGACTGCTCGGAAAAGGTCCTTGATAATCAATGCCCCAGACATCGAAAATCTCAACCTCAAGAATGCCTACCTGTGGCATCTCATGTCTCTTGGAAATATTCCCCGATCTTTGACAAGCGTCGCACTCAAAGAACAAAATTGCGACTATCTGCATGCAAAGTTGGCCAATAGAAACCAGATTGGAGTACCTTAGCTACAGTCCTGGACGGACCATGGTGACCACCATAAGCAGAAGACTGGCAAGCTTCTAGGATATCCTTCACCTCCCATTGAGGAACGCATCTCCGGATGAGACCGTCTGCGCATTCCTTGAAAACATAAGGATCATCCCAAAAGTATTGTCTAGCATCATAAGCAAACCGCTTCTTCTGCTGCCATGAAAGCTCGGGTGGTATCTTACCTGTCACAACAAAATTAGCAAAATCAGCAAACCACGGAGGTGGATAAGACCCTGAAGTAGTAATAGCTAACATACTCTCATCAGGAAAAGAATCATTAATAGGTAACGAATCCTCCCTTTCTGTCAGCTGCAGGCGAGATAAATGGTCAGCCACCACATTCTCTACCCCTTTCTTATCTTTGATCTCCAAATCAAACTCCTACAAAAGGAGTATCCACCTCAAAAGCCTCGGCTTCGCATCTTTCTTAAGAAAGAGAGTCTTCAGCGCTGCATGGTCAGTATAAACAGTAACCTTAGAACCTAACAAATAAGACCGAAATTTGTCTAAGGCAAAAACTACAGCTAAAAACTCCTTTTCAGTGGTAAAATAATTGACTTGAGCCTCATCCAGAGTTCGGCTCGCATAGTATATGGCATTCAATGCTTTATTCTTCCGCTGTCCCAAAACTGCACCGATCGCATAATCGCTGGCATCACACATAATCTCAAATGGGAGGTCCCAATCAGGCGGCTGAATGATTGGCGCAGAGACTAGGGCCTCCTTTAACCTGTTAAAAGCTGAAAGGCACTCATCAGTAAACTCAAAGACAGCATCCTTAAGGAGCAATTGTGTAAGTGGTTTAGCAATTTTTGAAAAATCCTTAATGAAACGCCGATAGAAACCAGCGTGACCAAGGAAACTCCTCACTCCTTTAACATTCACGGGAGGAGGCAATTGCTCAATCACCTGCACTTTTGCTTTGTCAACATGTATACCTTTATCAAAAATCAGATGCCCTAACACAACTCCCTCATTGACCATAAACTGACACTTTTCCTAGTTTAAAACAAGATTAACATCAATACAACGCTGCATGACTTTATCAAGATTAGCTAAACAACGATCAAAGTCACTACCATAAACTGAGAAATCATCCATAAATACCTCCATAATGTTCTCTATGTAATCAGAAAAAATCCCCATCATGCACCTCTGAAAGGTAGCTGGGGCGTTACACAATCCGAAAGGCATTATGCGATATGCAAAAACGCCCTGTGCACAGGTAAAAGTGGTCTTACTCTGATCATCCGGATGAATAGGGATCTGAAAGAACCCTGAATATCCGTCTAGAAAACAGAAAAATTTGTTAGAAGCAAGTCTCTCAGTCATTTGGTCAACAAAAGGGAGAGGGAAATGGTCTTTCTTGGTGGCGGCATTTAACTGTCTATAATCAATGCACATCCGCCACCCTGTCACAACTCGTGTCGGTATTAATTCATTTTTCTCATTTTTAACCACAGTAGTCCCTCCTTTCTTCGGAACTACCTGAACTGGGCTAACCCACTTGGAGTTGCCAACTGTATAAATAATACCTGCATCGAGTAGTTTCATCACCTCAGCCATAACAACTTCCTGCATCTTCGGGTTCAACTTGCGTTGACCCTGTCTGTAAGGCTTGTGGCCTTCCTCCAGCTCTATCCTGTGCATACAAACATCAGGGCTGATGCCCTTGATATCATCCAAAGAGTAACCTAGAGCCTTCCTGTTTTTCTTAAGCACACACATCAAAGCAGACAGCTGGTCATCATTAAGCTTAGCACTAACAATAGCTGGGTACTGCTCTGTATCATCTAGGAAAACATACTTAAGATTGGGAGGAAGTGGCTTACGCTCAGGCACCTTTACCTCTACAGCACAGACAGAATCAGCTTCAATGGTATAGCAAGTGTTTACCAAGTTCTCGTTGGCTAGGCTCAAGAGCATCTCATCTTCTTCCTTTGTGAGCTCGTAGCTTTCCATTGAGGCTACCAAAGCATTTGGCTCCTCAGCATTCTTCACTGTATTACCTGCACACTCATCTAAACGGGTTAGATCAGCTAAGGGATCCTTGGCTAATGATTCCCTCCAATTACAAGTAACAGCCCTGTCAACAATATCAATGGAATAACACGTATCATCATCAGCAGGTTCAGTCGCCTTATGAGAAAGACTGAACTCAATGGTGTCATCCCCTACCTCTAAGGTAATGATTCCGCGTTTGACATCTATTACAGCTCCAGCTGTATGTAGAAATGGTCTACCTAGAATAATAGGTATCTGACTGTCCTCAGCAATGTCCAAAACAACGAAATCGACAGGAATAAAAAACTTACCCACTCGAACGGGTACATCCTCTAGAACTCCTATAGGTCTCTGAGTCGATCTATTTGCCATTTGAACGGTAATATCGGTCACCTTGAGTCTACCAATATTTAACCTTTCGCAAACAGAGTACGGCATGACACTGACACTGGCCCCTAAATCACAAAGGGCCTTTCCAATTTCGTGGTTACCTATAGTGCAAGGAATTGAAAAACTACCCGGGTCCTTTAATTTGGGTGGTATATTAATTTGCGAAAGAGCATTGCATTCTTCCACAAAAGCAACATTACCATCATCACGGAAATTTCTCTTACGATTTAAAATGTCTTTCATAAATTTAGCGTAAGAGGGTACCTGGGTAATTAGATCAGTGAAAGGAATCGTTACCTTGAGATTCTGGACCATCTCCAAAAACTTACCAAACTTGCGCTCTAGCTTAGTATTCTTTAAACGCTCCGGATACGGGACTGCAACACTGGCCGTAGGATCAGTAACCTTCGGCTTCCGTAAGTTTAAAACCTCCGTCAAATCATCAATGAGTGTAGAATCATGCAAATTAGTTGACGGATTTGCGTCCTGCACTGAAGACCTGGTCGATCGACTGATAGGAGTGGTCGATCGACCAACCTGGCTGGGCGTGAATAGTTCCTGATCAGAATTAATTTCGTCAGGAGCTTCAGTCGATCGACTGCCATCACTGGTCGATCGACTGCTTGTGCTGGGTGTGAATAGTTTCTGATCAGAAACTTTTCCATCTGACATCCCAGTCAATCGACTGCTGTTGTTGGTCGATCGACCAGCGGTACTGGCAATTGAGCTCGTTTTTGCACCAGAAATTAAACTAACCTCTTCATCATTTCCTGAGTCTCCTCTTGGCTTGTCGGGACCTTCATAAGAGAGGCCACTTCTGAGATTAATGGCATTAATCGTTTCAATTGGCCCTTCACATTTGCTTGAAGAATTGGCGACTTGCTTAACCTCTATATTCTCCAACTGCTTCACAAAATTCTTTGAGGACTCAATCCCGGCTGCTTCTATATTCACCACTTGAACCAAAAGAGTTTGGACCATTTCTCTCAACTTCGCGGTCTCATCTGAATCATGGACAGGAATTTCAACTCTTTCCTTGGAAGCTTCAGAGGCCTCGAGCTTCTTGAGACGGGCAGTAATAGAAGTAATGAGTGTCACAACGGTACTCATTTCATCACTTTGCTTTCGTGAATTTCCACGTGAACTCCCAAACTCAGCTCTATGGACCGCCATCTGCTCAATAGTGTTCCAACCTCTATTCTGACCGGTATTGTTTTGGAACCTACCATTCGCAGCTGCGTCCAGGATGACCTTGTAATCATCATATAAAGCATTGTAGAATAAGTTGCAAAGATACCACTGCTGGAAACCATGGTGAGGGACAGCTCGGACCAAACTTTTGAAACGTCCCCATGCTTCACAAAAGCCCTCATCAGCTCCTTGCTGGAAATTTGTAATTTTACTTCTCAAGGCATCAGTCTTTGAAAGCGGGAAGTACTTCTTGTAGAAGGCTAATGCTAAAGACGTCCAATCCGTGACTCCAGCTGCTACCCTATCAAGGTAGCGGTACCAATCTCGCGTCGAATTCTTCAAGGAGTATAAGAACATCACCCCCTTCACTTCATCCTGAGTCACCCCAGCCGGTATAGGTATGGAACAGCAGTAATCTGTGAAAATTTCCATATGCTTCAAGGGGTCTTCATCTGGTAGACCAGCAAACTGATTTCGCTCCACTAAATCGATATAAGAGGAACGAAATTCGAAGTTACCGGTAGTAGGGGTAGGCAACACGTGCCCCTTTGGAAGGTGGTGCTCCTTTGGCTGAAGATTATCATATATTGTAGCCATATTCGCAAAATTGAGAGTACTTAAGCCTTCCTCTCAAAAACCTGTCTTCTAACTGTGCAAAAGCAAAACTAGAAGCAAAGGTAAGCAACGGTCTCAAGGAACCAAAGTTCCTTGAGACAATAAAAATAAAATAAAAATAAAACAAACAGAATTACACCGTCTCCCCGGCAACGGCGCCAAAATTTGATACCGTCGTTTTGTATCAAAATTAAATTTATAATTTCAAACTAAAACTATAGCTAGTGATAGTAAGGGTCGAACCACAGAGAGACAAGATTAATTTTGTTTGCTATTTTTAGTCTATAAAAGTAACAATTAAATGGGGGGGGGGTTGAAATTGGTTGATTCTAATGACTAATTGCTAAATATGAAATTTCTCAACAAGATAAAAAGAAAGATCGGGAACTTCGGTTCACCATGGCTAAGGTCAGGTTAATAAGATAGCAGAGGTCTTATAATACGGTCTCAGGGAATATGAGCAAGCCTTTCGATCTATGCTCGAATTAACCTTACGGTCTACTAATTCCCAAGAATTTCTCAAAGCTTTCGCTCAAAGGAAATTCCAATCTAATGATAATTTAAATTACTAATCTTTCAATCTAGTAAAAGGTTTATCAAAAGATAACAAGATCGATATAGAAGAATTCATACTAACAAAGCAATCGTAATTTACGCCATGGCTCACCTTGTTCCCAATCAATAAAATTAGCTACGCATGATTAAAACTATAACAATTGTAAAATTGAAAGCAAAGAACAAGATTGACATAATTGAATTGAATTAAAGACAAAAGACAAGAGATGAATTGCAGGAATTAAATTGGTAAAACAAGAATTGAAATAACAAGAATTTAAAGAAGGAAGAATTTGCATAAAACTTACTAATTAAAATGATGAACAAAGTAAAAATGAATTCAGGGTTTTCCGTTCCCAAAGCTAGATCTAAAACTGAGTTCTTCAATAATGAAAAGCATAACCTAATAATTGCTGCGTTCTACTGATAAAAGATACTGAAAGTTAATTACAAATTGGGCTTTTAAAAAGTCTAACACGAGGAATTAAACGCAGCTCGCAGACTGGTCGATCGACCGGTCAACATGGTCGATCGACTGATAATAGCAGCACAGTAGCGTCTGATGAAATCCCTTGGTCGATCGACTGCTGATGTTGGTCGATCGACCAACTGAGCTGTGTAGTGGCTTCTTCCTCTCTTCAAATCAGCTCTTCACTCCAATGCACGCATCCCAAGGTGAGTGAATCCGAACTTCCTTCTTCCAAGCTTCCCTGAAGTTGCCTCCGGAGGATGATTCAGGCTTGATTTAGCTCACTTCCACTCATTCCTACAATAAATCATAGAAAATGCAAAGTAAATCGTTTCGGGAGAAATAGTAGCTTTAAGCTAGCGAATATGCAAGGAAATACGTGCCAAAACTGCAAATAAAGTGTATAGAATATGCACGTATCAATAACCAAGAGGCAGTCCATCCCAATTTAAGGTGGACCAGTAAGAATGTTCTTAATCCTACTCCTCCACCGCAGCAACAACAACCTTATGTCCCTCCTCATAAGGCTCAACAAGGCTTTGTAAAGCCTCCTTCCGTTCCTCCACCGCATCAAGGAGCTTCCTCAAGTGGAGTTAGTGAATTGGGTGAGTTAAAGTCGATGATCCAATCATTAACTAAGCAGCTGCAACTGAGTGACCAACAAAAGGAAGCATCCATTAAGTCACTCGAGACACAAGTTGCCCAACTCGCCACTAATCAATCCACGAGAAAACCAGGTCATTTACCATCTCAATCCGAGAAGAATCCACACGAGACGATAAATTTGATTAACCTTCGAAGTGGTCTCTCTTATGAAGGACCAAAGATGTCGACTGATAAGGACATTTCAGACCCGAGGAAAGCTATTTCGGAAGATGAACAGTCGCCTATTACTGAAAACATGCCTAGCACGAAGAAAATACTCGATCGACTGATTTCTGGTGGTCGATCGAGTAGAAATGCTGCTGATATTACTCGATCGAGAGGTTCTGAGGGTCGATCGAGTAAAGTGGATATTCAAGGAATCGATCGAGAGGTTGAAACCACTCGATCGAGTGAAAATTATTAAGAAACTGTTCGATCGAGTGGAATTATGCCTCGATCAAACACTGTTGATATTGAGGAACTCGATCGAGAGGCTGAAAGTGCTCGATCGAGTGAGAAGACTGCTGAAAGACCTCAATCGAGAGGTAAAAAGGCTCGATCGAGCAAAGATGAGTTTGAACCCGCGGATACTTTGGAAGAAAGGAATAAAGGGCTCGAAATTCCTATCATTGTGCCCTTTCCAAGGCGGTTACAGAACAACAAGGCCAATCAACAATTCGGGAAGTTTGCTGAGATCCTGAAAAGCCTTCACGTCAATGTTCCGTTCGCCGAGCTTCTTACCCAAGCACCCTTTTATATGAAATTCATGAAATAAATCTTGACACGTAAGAGCCACATAAATGATCATGAGACGGTAGCTTTAACTGAAGAAGGGATTTCCTTAGTTCAGAATAAGTTGCCACCCAAACGGACTGACCCGGGTAGCTTTTCAATTCCTTGTCACATAGGTACCCATTTGATTAATAACGCGCTATGCGATCTAGGTGCTAGCGTGAGCGTCTTACCCTTGTCTCCCGCTAGGAGACTCAGTTTGACCAAATTTAATTGCACTAACATGACCGTTCAGATGGTCGACCGTAGCATATCATGGCCAAATAGGAGTTATAGAAGACATACCTGTTAAGATTAGGAGATTCTTTGTTCCGATAGATTTTGTAGTTCTTGACATCCCCGAGGACACTCACACAACTATCTTTTTAGGGAGACCATTCTTATTCACTGCTCGGGCAGTTATTGTTATCGGGGGGAAGACACTCATATTTCAGGTAGGAGATGAAGAGCTGATATTTCATCAGTCTAAATCTCGTAGGGCTCCCATGCAAGCTCAACCTTGTAATGCCCTATCTTCTATTGACTAAGATACAGACATTCCAGCTGAGAACGTTGAATTTTGTGCTCCAATTGTGACCCCTCCGTCTCAGACTGAGAGCGAAAAGGAGGACCATTCTTCTATTTTCCTTGCTGCAGGTACAAATAGAATGGATGCTGGAGTTGATAACGGTCAAAGTGCAGTTAAAGTCAATCAAAGTAAAGGAGGTGCTACTAATGTCGATGAGAATAGCAAGAAGAAGAAGAAAGTTCGCGCGTACGTGGATGCCAATTACTCTCCTTCCGTTAGTTCAAATTCAAACTCATGGCGATCAAAGAGGACGGTCCAAGACGCTGGAGGGACCTCCTCCAGTCAGAAGCCCTCCTGTGGGCTGTTGAAGTGTTTTGGGCAGTAAGCGAGGAATACCCCGTCTAATAACTTGTAAAATTTGAATTTCCGTTGGACTTCTTTATTGCGTTTTTTAGAACTGTTAGACATTGGTTTAGTTAATTTAGCGAAAACAGACTATAGACTGCTTATTTTGTGATTTGGTATTGTCGGGATATGTTTTTGCGTCTTTTATGCAGGTTTGGGTAATTATGTCGCATTGGGATGAGTTACACGAGAAACTAACTCGATCGAGTACTTTTTGTACTCGATCGAGAGGAATGCCCAAGAAAAGTGATCGATCGAGTAGATTCAGTTACTCGATCGAAATGGCAAAAATAAGGAATACTCGATCGAGCAGAATTAAGGCCAGAGTTCTCGATCGAGGGGTTTTTAATCACTCGATCGAGTGAAAGTTTCTATAACACGCAGGAAGTTTTCTTTTCTTCCTTTATTATTCATTCTAACTTACCTTCTTCTTGTTTATACGATACTTTGAGCGATTTTTCCCCAAATCTCCCCTTAATCTTCCCCTTATACCAAATCTAACACCCACATTATTTTCCTTGTGCTAACATCGACACTTGCCCTCTACTTCCCCCTTAAAATTCCTCTTTATTGCGGTCAATTTGGGCGATTAGGGTTTTACGGGTTTTCTATTTGAAATCCGCCTTTTCCATCAATTCTTGTCGATTTTATTGCTTAATTGTTGTGGGTAATCATCAAGTAATTATCCCCTTTCATTCCTTTGTTGTTTATTTGATTATTCTCGACATTGTTAATGGAATTAGGGTTTAGGGTTTTTCGACTATTTCGAAAATCCGTCTGAAATTAGGGGATTTCGTGTTCCAATTGTTTAATTGATTGTATTTCCCCATTACTTGCTTGATTAGGATGGAAAGTAGTACATTGCCTTCGACTAGCTCGACCGTTGTTCCATCCTCGACTGAGACGGTGGTACCTGCCGTTACCACCATCACTCCGACTATTAGTACCACTGTTTTTCCTGCTGTTACTGCTGGTACAACTACTACTGCTGTTGCTAGCTCCGTCTCTGTTGTAAAACGCTCTGTTTCCGCTCTCAGCCACCGATTCTGCTAGCACTGCTGCTAGTTCTGTTTTCGCTGCCTAAACTAGTACAACTACTGTTTTCACTTCTGGTACCGTGTCCACTACGGTGACGACCCCTGTTGTGTCGTCACCATCTGCTACAGCGGTCTACTGGACTGCTTTAGTACCTCGCCCCGCTACTGGACGGGCTTCTTCTTTAGGTACTAGAGGACGGGGTCGCGGACGAGGTACACCCTCTGCTGACCGCTCACTATCCGAGCTGACGAGTCTCTCGACTCGCACCCCGATTACTCCGAGGTACGTTTTGTTAACGCTATACATCCTACTCATTTTTATGCTTTAGAGAGCTGTGATTTTGCTTCAACAAAATTTTTGTGTCGGAAGTCGCTTGAGAAGTTAGGTATCTACGAGCCCGTAGTTGAGTTACTGAACGGGGCGGGGATGTCTGGACTGATTACCATGAGTGCGACGACCTATAAGGAGCTGTCCCTCGAGTTTTTCAGCTCCTTCACCTTTTTGCGGCGCGCGCCACGCCATCGGCCGGGTTGTGCTTGTGTCTTTTAGGTTATTCAACCGGACTATGTCTTGGACCCTAGAGGAGTTTGGCAGTAGGTTAGGTTTGTCTTCTACCGGTGACTCTGGCCCTCCTAGGAAGGTCATCCGCATCCTGTGGCGGACCTTGGCACATACCAGTTTTGAGGAGCGCAAGCTCGCGTATGTCCACCTTCCCCCAGCCCGTTACTTCTTGGGTCTTATGGGTGGGACCATCTTTGGCCGTAAAGAACCGAACAATGTGAACAACATTGAGTTGTCTATTCTTGGAAGTTACCTGAACATTGATAGCGAGGGACCTTTTGTGCTTAACATTGCTTATTTGACTGCTCAGTATTTTCATAATGTGGGGCAGAAGTCGTCGGGCACTATTGTTTGGGGTTGCATAGCCAACTTTCTTGCCCGTTCAATATTCCCCGCCTTCCTTCGCGACTTAGAGCACCTAGACACTGATAGGTACCTCGACCTTGCCACTATGTTGTCTATGACTTGGCTTGCTTCTGACCACCGGACTTGGAAGATCTGTGGCTGCTTGTCCGAGACCTTACCTTGCACCACCCTACCCCATCTTGTCCCGTTGACTACTGTGAGGGGTAGGATACCTCCACCTCTTCCCTTTTTCCACCACACACTTGCTTTGTTCCCTTTATACGAGTATCACATGAGGAGAGGACATCCTATTCCTGAGGGCTGGCCGCACCCAACATTCTACTGGTACCCAGCTGAGGGGTACTCACAGCCGGCCAGTGAGGAGGACACAACTGCAGAGGAGGAGAGGACCCGAGCTGAGGAGACGAGGAGGGAGCAGGAGAGGGTCCCAGACTTCACGGTGGTGGGAAGGAGGAGGAGGCAGATGACGAGTAGCTACTGGTCTACTCACTTCCCCTGTTTTCTAGCTGGTTTGGGGAAGTTCGTATTTTGTATGTACATTCTTGCTCTTTTGTTTATTTCTGTCTCCTTTTTATTTATCGTTTTTCATTCATTTATTGGTTGTATTTTTCCCGTTCCCCTGTATTAAAATACTACGGTTTTATGAGTCTCTGGGTACTCTATCGAGTAAGGCTTACTCTGTCGAGTAAGTATGTTTTGGTATACGAAACAGTAGTCTGCCTTTAGGGTACTCGATCGAGTAGCCTTGGCACTCGATCGAGTAAGTGGCGCTCGATCGAGTACGTGACTTACTCGATCGAGTAAGTCGGTTATCGGGTGATATTTGACGGGTTTTGTTAATAATGCGGATTAATATATAATACTTCGTCATCTTTTCCTAATCACTTTTACAAACCTAAAAACACAAAAGAGAGGTTGCAAGTTACGTTGTTTGATTCATTCGCATTATTGTCAAATCCCGGAGCTAGCGGAGTCGGTTTCCTTTGTTCTTTATACCATTGTGATCCTTGCGTCAAGGGTAAGCTCTACGTACCATTTTTATAGCATTTGGTTGATGTTGGTTAAACCCTAATTTGGGGATTTGGGGGTTATGTTTTATATGGTTAAGGTAGTAATTATATGAATATATGTATAAGAGGAGGATTCGTAGAGGAGAGGTTTTGAGACAGCTGCTAGGTCGTCTGATTTGTGATTGCATTCCAGGTAGGGTTTCCCTACTCAGTATTGATTACATGATGTGGTTGGTGGTTTTGTTGTGATTGTTGTTAAAGTATATTATTGGTGTTTGTGACGGTTGTTGATTATTATCGTTGAATGTTGTTGTATCTGTCTGTGTTCTTCGGGGTGCGTCCCTGGCTGAGTGGAGTCACTTGCGGGAGTGGCTTCATGCCCTTGATTCGCCTTCTGTGGAACCCGCCACAGACGGGATGTGCACATTAATGAACATGGGTTTATCGCTCGATGGAGATGAGCGGTGCTTAGGTGGGAACGGCTGCGGTCCCCCACTGGCGGTGTGAAGTATCTATTGCGATGGGTACTCTGGTAGGACTACACACTTTAGTGTGTAGTCAGTTATGTGGAGATTGATTATGGAGTTTGGGGCTTGATGTGACGATTGAGCTGTTTGGTATTTGTTTTATCGTGATTTGTATTGTGTAATTAGTACTGACCCCGTTGTTTGTTTTGTAAAACTGTGGTGATCCATTCGGGGATGGTGAGCAGTTGTTGAGCAGGTTTGATATGATGCTTTTGGGCTAGCTGGGATGAGTCATCACTTGGCATTCGAAGAGTCTTCCGCTGTGCTAGATGATATTTGTAGTTGTTCAATTTTGCTAGTAGACAGTTTGGTTTTGGAATTGTTTTTCATTTAACAGTTTTGGTTTGAGACGTGTAATCACTTAAACTATATTACTTTTAAAGTATGTTTCTTTATTGTCTTATGATATTCATTGCCTCGGGTAACGGAGATGGTTACGTTCCTATACCTGAGTGGTCCTGGTAAGGCACTTGGAGTATGGGGGTGTCACAAAGTGGTATCAGAGCGACGATCCTGAAACCTGTAACCAATGAATCTAATGAAAATAGGGAGTCAAATTAAAATGAACCCGGGGTAGAAGTTGTAGGAGCTAATGTAAAGGCTTGGGAGACGTCCTAAAGTCGCGAACTCGCCCTGTAATTTTGAACCGGTCACATGGGGTACGTGTCGGGATGGTATGTGTTGTCTTCTGGTTTATGGTATCTATATAGTAGCATGTGGTGTGAATTGATGGATGTAACAATGTGGAGGATTGGAGGTATAGAATTGAAGTTGAAAGATATGTGATTTATATGTTGCATTGGATGAAGGCATGTTGTTTGTTTTACAACGTGGCATATTAGTGATATGAAGCAAATTATTATGTTGAGTATATAAAGAGCTGCGTTTATATATGAATTGTTTTTGTTGTTATGTTAATGATATAAAGGTTGTATGCATAGTTGGAAAAGAAAGATAAGCATGCGGGTAGTTATACGAGTCTGCATGACTCGATCGAGTGGGGGGACTCGATCGAGTAGGTGAGAGGCTCGATCGAGTGGGTCTGACTCGATCGAGTAGGTAGTTAGTGGTTTTTGGGCCGAAACGTTATTTTGGACACTCGATCGAGTATGTAGGGGCACTCGATCGAGTGGGGTCAGCTCGATCGAGTGGCTCGTCAGCTCGATCGAGTGTGTTTTTAGGCAGAGGTCTGATCAGGTTCTGGAGTCGAGGCACTCGATCGAGTAGGTGTGGCACTCGATCGAGTGGCCTCAACTCGATCGAGTGGGTGTTGGTGCTCGATCGAGTGGGTTTTATACAGGTCGTATGCGTGTTTTGGGTTATAGTATGAGTGTTTATGTCTACCTTTTCTTATATAGTTACAAGATGCCGCCAAAGAAAACCGCCTTGTATGCTAGAGCTGAGAGCATGAACATTGATGACATAGTAAAGATGTTGGAGCACCAAGATGCTCTTACGAAAGCTTTGAAGAGAGTGGAAAAGGATAAGGAGGTTGATCATTCCAAGATCAGCATCCATATAGCGAGGTTCAATCCGAAAGAGTATAAGGGAACTGGGGAGCCAATTCTTCTGGATAATTGGCACAGAGAGATGGAGAATATCCTGGAGTTGGTGCACTGCCCGGATGAGTTGAAAGTGGAACAAGCTGCGTTCTACTTGAGGGAAGCGGCAGGTGAGTGGTGGGATAAGGTCAAGGTGAGTGCTAGGGAGATGTATATGAAGCAGGGACTACCTGCAATACCTTGGGATGAGTTCAGAAGAGTCATGAGACGTGAATTTGTGCCGGAACATGTGAGAGTAAACTGAGGGAGGAGTTCAATGAGTTTAAGATGGCATCTGATATAACGGTGGCTGAGTACTACCGTAAGTTTAATGAGAAGTCCAGATACGCTGAGGATATGGGGCTGAGTGAGGAGAATCTATCTTTGAGGTTTGAGAAGGGGTTGACCCCCAAGATTATGGAAAAGCGACCGGTGGGAGTCCTTACAGATGTTAAGGAAGTATATGAGAGAGCTGGGAGGGCTGAGAGGTTGGTGGAGATGACTAGGGAGAGAGGTACTGAGAAGAAGAAGGCGGAGAGCGAGGGTGGTGGTCAATCCAACTATAAGAAGGGTAACCATACTCAGGCGAGAGCATATTCATATGGCTCGGGGTTTAGTGCTGGAGTTTCATATGGGCGTGGCCGTGGGAGTGGTAGCAGTAGCTGGGGAATGACATGTTTTAACCGTGGCGGTGTGGGCCACAAGAGACATGAGTGCACCAGTGTGGTGCCGGGGGCTTTTCAGAGACCGGCACAGGGGAGCTTTTCTCAGGGTTCTGCATAGAGTTATGCGAGCAACAAATCAGCTGAGTCATGGAACAACAGGGGAGGTCAGAACAACAACGGTTGGGGCAACCGCAATGGCGGTAATTCTTATTAGAAACCAGCTACGAACACCAACAACAACTAGGGGTCGGGTGCTAAAAGGTTGGCCTGCCTCGGCTAGTATCTTGTCCAGGGAGGTGGGCAGAAGACCAGTGGCAAGCTGTTTATGATGGAGAAGAAAGCAGCTGAGGACGACGCTCATGTTATCACTGGTACATTTCTTGTTAATGGTGTTTATACCTTTGTTTTGTTTGATTCGGGAGCGTCATAGTCGTTTGTATCTTCGAGTCATGTTAAACAGTTGGGTTTGAGTGAGTTTGAGTCTGTAAGAGAGGACGTTTTTATACCTTCGGGTGAGTCTGTATCTTGTGGGAGGTTGTATAGAGGTGTATCCATGATAGTTGGGCAAGTTGATCTACCTGTAGACTTGCTAGAGTTTCCTTTAGACGGTTTTGAGATGATAGTCGGGATGGATTAGTTAGGACAGTACAAAGCTAAGATAGATTGTCATCAAAAGAAAGTTTCTCTGAGAGGTCCTAAGGGGATTAGTGTGTCTTATCGTGGGTTTGTTGTCAAACCCAAAGTTAAGTTGATTGCAGCAGTGACCTTGAAGTCCTATCTGAGGAAGGGGTGCCCGTTGATCTTACGCCATGTGAGGGATCACAGAGTGGAGAGTCTGACAGTTAAGCAGATACCGGTTGTGGGAGAGTTTCTAGATGTCTTTCCAGAGGAGATTCTGGGGTTGCCACCAAAGAGGGAGATAGATTTCATTGTTGAGCTGAAACCGGGGACGACGCCAATCTCTAAGGCACCGTACCGGATGGGTCCTAAGGAGTTGGAGGAGCTAAGGAAGCAGTTGGATGATCTGATTGAGAGGGGATACATTAGACCTAGTGTATCACCGTGGGGAGCACCAGTCCTATTTGTGAAAAAGAAAGATGGGAGCTTCAGGTTATGCATATACTACAGGGAGCTGAACAGAGTGACAGTGAAGAACAAATATCCTTTGCCAAGGATAGATGATCTGTTTGATCAGTTGAGCAGTGCAACAGTCTTTTCTAAGATTGATTTGAGGTCGGGTTACCATCAAGTGAAGATTAGAGAGAAGGACATACCAAAGACAACTTTCACGTCGAGGTATGGTCATTATGAGTATGTGGTGATGCCGTTTGGGTTATCTAATGCACCAGCTGTGTTTAGGGATTTGATGAACCAGGTCTTTAGTCAGTTCTTGGACAAGTTTGTGGTGGTTTTCATAGATGACATCTTAGTCTTTTCTAAGACTAAGGAGGAGCATGATGAGCATCTGAGGATTGTGTTGCAGACCTTGAGGGAGCATGAGTTATATGCAAAGTTGTCCAAGTGTGAGTTATGGTTGGAGGAAGTTGCTTTTCTGGGGCATGTGATTTCAAAGAAAGGGGTAGATGTGGATCCTGCAAAGATGAGGCAGTTACCAAGTGGGAAGCACCAAAGAATGTAGCTGAGATCAGGAGTTTCTTGGGTTTAGCAGGATATTATCGATGGTTCGTGAAAGATTTCTCCAAGATTGCTAGACATA
This sequence comes from Silene latifolia, assembly GCF_048544455.1. Taxonomy (NCBI): domain Eukaryota; kingdom Viridiplantae; phylum Streptophyta; class Magnoliopsida; order Caryophyllales; family Caryophyllaceae; genus Silene; species Silene latifolia. The sequence continues at coordinate 2,558,562 of NW_027413701.1, forward strand.
TGACAGCTTTGATGAGGAAAGAGAACAGGTTTCGTTGGGATGAAACTTGTGAGACGGCGTTCCAAACATTAAAGGTGCGTTTGACCACAGCTCCAATCTTAGCATTGCCTGAAGGGAGTGAGAACTTTGAGGTGTATACAGATGCTTCAAAGAATGGGTTGGGTTGTGTGTTGATGCAGAATGGGAAAGTGATTGCCTATGCTTCTAGGCAATTGAAGCCTTATGAGGAGAATTATCCTACACATGATCTGGAGTTGGGTGCAGTTGTGTTTGCTCTTAAGATTTGGAGACATTACCTATATGGGGCGACTTTTAAGGTATTTTCAGATCACAAGAGTCTCAAGTACATCTTCACTCAAAGGAGTTGAACATGAGACAGAGGAGGTGGATGGAGTTGATTGGCGATTATGACATGAATATTATCTACCATGAAGGGAAAGCCAATGTGGTTGCAGATGCTTTGAGCAGGAAAAGTGTACATTCTTTGTGCACAGCTATATCTTTGATGAGATTGAGAGATGAGGTGGGGAAGTTCGGGATACATATGATCCAGAAAGGGGATGCTATGGGAGATTTGACAGTGCAGCCTGATCTTTATGATGATATTTACGGTAAACAGGTGTTGGATCCCAAGATTGTGGAGTGGAGAGCTGGAGTAGAGAAAGGGACAGTGTCTAGATTCTCTATTCATACAGATGGTAGTCTGAGGTTCAATGGGAGGTGGTGTGTCCTTAATGATGAGGAGCTGAAAAAGATGATCATGACAGAGGCTCATTGCACACCATACTCGGTACATCCAGGTGGTGACAAGCTATACAAGGATTTGAAAAAGACTTTCTGGTGGCCTGGGATGAAGAAAGAAACAACTGAGTTTGTGGCTCGTTGTTTGACATGTCAGAGAGTAAAAGGGGAGCAGCGACGCCCACAAGGTAAGATTCAGTCTCTTGAGGTACTTGAGTGGAAGTGGGAGTCCATTTCTATGGATTTTATTGTGGGTTTACCGAAGAGTCAATAAGGTAACAATATGATATGGGTTATAGTGGATCGACTGACCAAGTCAGCTCATTTTGTGCCAATGAAAGATACATGGACTAAGGCACAGTTAGCCATGGCTTATCGGAAGAATGTGGTGAGATTGCATGGGGTTTCTAAAGATATGGTATCTGACAGAGATTCGATATTTATCTCACGGTTTTGGAAAGAGTTGCATGAGTCTTTGGGAACTACCTTGAAGATGAGTACAACATTTCATCCTGCGACAGATGGTCCGACAGAGAGGACAATCAAGACTCTAGAGGATATGTTGCGATCTTGTGTTATGGATTTTGGTGGTAGCTGGGAACAGAGGTTAGATTTGATCGAGTTTTCTTACAACAACAGCTATCACACCAGTATTGGCATGGCGCCATTTGAGGCTTTATATGGGAGGAGATGTAGGAGTCCGATTTGTTGGGACGATAGTGCTGAGGCAGTTGTTTTAGGACCAGAGATGGTACATGAGATGGTGGAGCAGATAAAGCTGATCAGACAGAGGATGAGAGCGGCCCAGGATCGATAAAAGAGTTATGCTGATTTACATCGCAGGGATATAGAGTTTCAGGTTGGGGACAAGGTTCTTTTGAAAGTGTCTCCTATGCGTGGGGTCATGAGATTTGGTAAGAAAGGGAAGTTGAGTCAGAAGTTCATAGGACCGTATGAGATCTTAGATCGTGTTGGAGAGGTTGCTTATCGGTTGGCTTTACCGTCTACTTTGGATAGGGTGCATAATGTGTTTCATGTGTCTCAGCTGCGCAAGTATAGTGATCCATCACATGTTTTAGAGGTAGAGAACATAGAGTTGGATGAGTCCTTGTCTTATCTTGAGGTGCCTAAACAGATTCTTGACCGGAAGGTTAGGAAAACTAGACATGGTGAGACAGTGTTGCTTAAGGTTCTTTGTTCTAATCATGAGGTTGAGGAGGCTACATGGGAGGCGGAAGAGGCCATGAGAGAGCGCTACCCGTCTCTTTTTGATCAGGTATGTATGGTTACGGGGACGTAACCTTGTTTCTTTTAGGGGGTAGGAGATGGTCGCGAAGAGTTTTTACATGTTTTTATGTTGATTTTGATGTAGTTAGTATTTGTTTGAGTCGGGTTGAGTTTGGTTTGGTAAGTATGTTTTGGAGTTTTATGTTGAGTTTTGTTTTTGTTGTTGTATCGGGAGAGTGTTAGTGTGTTTTTGTTTTGTTGTGGTTTGAACTTCGAGCACGAAGTTCTTTTTAAGGAGGGAAGACTGTAATACTACGGTTTTATGAGTCTCTGGGTACTCTATCGAGTGGAGCTTACTCTGTCGAGTAAATATTTTTTGGTATACGAAACAGTAGTCTGCCTGTAGGGTACTCGATCGAGTAGCCTTGGCACTCGATCGAGTAAGTGGCGCTCGATCGACTACGTGACTTACTCGATCGAGTAAGTCGGTTATCGGGTGATATTTGACGGGTTTTGTTAATAATGCGGATTAATATATAATACTCCGTCATCTTTTCCTAATCACTTTTACAAACCTAAAAACACAAAAAGAGAGGTTGCAAGTTGCGTTGTTTGATTCATTTGCATTATTGGCAAATCCCGGAGATAGAGGAGTCAGTTTCCTTTGTTCTTTATACCATTGTGATCCTTGCGTCAAGCGTAAGTTCTAAGTACCATTTTTATAGCATTTGGTTGATGTTGGTTAAACCCTAATTTGGAGATTTGGGGGTTTTTATGTTTTATATGGTTAAGGTAGTAATTGTATGAATATATGTATAGGAGGAGGATTCGTAGAGGAGAGATTTTGAGACAGCTGCTAGGTCGTCTGATTTGTGATTGCATTCCAGGTAGGGTTTCCCTAATCAGTATTAATTACATGATGTGGTTGGTGGTTTCGTTGTTATTGTTGTTAAAGTATATTATTGGTGTTTGTGACGGTTGTTGATTATTATCGTTGACTGTTGTTGTATCTGTCTGTGTTTTTCGGGGTGCGTACGTGGATGCCAATTACTCTCCTCCCGTTAGTTCAAATTCAAACTCATGGCGATCAAAGAGGACGGTCCGAGACGCTGGAGGGACCTCCTCCATTCAGAAGCCCTCCTGTGGGCTGTTGAAGTGTTTTGGGCAGTAAGCGGGGAATACCCCGTGTAATAACTTGTAAAATTTGAATTTCCGTTGGACTTCTTTATTGCATTTTTTAGAACTGTTAGACATTATTTTAGTTAGTTTAGCGAAAACAAACTATAGACTGCTTATTTTGTGATTTGGTATTGTCGGGATATGTTTTTGCATCTTTTATGCAGGTTTGGGTAATTATTTCGCATTGGGATGAGTTACACGAGAAACTAACTCGATCGAGTACTTTTTGTACTCGATCGAGAGGAATGCCCAAGAAAAGTGATCGATCGAGTAGATTCAGTTACTCGATCGAAATGGCAAGAATAAGGAATACTCGATCGAGATGGATTATGTTCGATCGAGCAGAGTTAAGGCCAGAGTTCTTGATCGAGGGGTTTTGAATCACTCGATCGAGTGAAAGTTTCTATAACACGCAGGAAGTTTTCTTTTCTTCCTTTATTATTCATTCTAACTTACCTTCTTCTTGTTTATACGATACTTTGAGCGATTTTTCACCAAATGTCCCCTTAATCTTCCCCTTATACCAAATCTAACACCCACATTATTTTCCTTGTGCTAAAATCGACACTTGCCCTCTACTTCCCCCTTAAAATTCCTCTTTATTGCGGTCAATTTGGGCGATTAGGGTTTTACGGGTTTTCTATTTGAAATCCGCCTTTTGCATCAATTCTTGTCGATTTTATTGCTTAATTGTTGTGGGTAATCATCAAGTAATTATCCCCTTTCATTCCTTTGTTGTTTATTTGATTATTCTCGACATTGTTAATGGAATTAGGGTTTAGGGTTTTTCGACTATTTCGAAAATCCGTCTGAAATTAGGGGATTTCGTGTTCCAATTGTTTAATTGATTGTATTTCCCCATTACTTGCTTGATTAAGATGGAAAGTAGTACACTGCCTTCGACTAGCTCGACCGTTGTTCCATCCTCGACTGAGACGGTGGTACGTGCCGTTACCACCGTCACTCCGACTATTAGTACCACTGTTTTTCCTGCTGTTACTGCTGGTACTACTACTACTGCTGTTGCTAGCTCCGTCTCTGTTGTTGCTAGCTCTGTTTCCGCTCTCTGCCACCGTTTCTGCTAGCACTGCTGCTAGTTCTGTTTTCGCTGCCTAAACTAGTACAGCTACTGTTTTCACTTCTGGTACCGTGTCCACTACGCTGACGACCCCTGTAGCGTCGTCACCATCTGCCACAGCGGCCTACCGGGCTGCTTTAGTACCTCGTCCCGCTACTGGACGGGCTTCTTCTTCAGATACTAGAGGACGGGATCGCGGACGAGGTACACCCTCTGCTCACCGCTCACTATCCGAGCTGAAGAGTCTCTCGACTCGCACCCCGATTACTCCGAGGTACGTTTTGTTAACGCTATACAACGTACTCGTTTTTATGCTTTAGAGAGCTGTGATTTTGCTTCAACAAAATTTTTGTATCGGAAGTCATTTGAGAAGTTAGGTATCTACGAGCCCGTAGTTGAGTTACTGAACGGGGCGGGGATGTCTGGACTGATTACCATGAGTGCCACGACCTATAAGGAGCCGACCCTCGAGTTTTTCAGATCCTTCACCTTTTCTTCCGGCGCCTACGCCACTGACCCGGGTTGTGCTTGTGTCTCTTTCCGGTTATTCAACCGGACTACGTCTTGGACCTTAGAGGAGTTTGGCAGTAGGTTAGGTTTGTCTTCTACCGGTGACTCTGGCCCTCCTAGGAAGGTCATCCGCATCCTGTGGCGGACCTTGGCACATACCAGTTTTGAGGAGCGCAAGCTCGCGTATGTCCACCTTCCCCCGACCCGTTACTTCTTGCGTCTTATGGGTGGGACCATCTTTGGCCATAAAGAACCGAACAATGTGAACAACATTGAGTTGTCTATTCTTGGAAGTTACCTGAACATTGATAGCGAGGGACCTTTTGTGCTTAACATTGCTTATTTGACTGCTCAGTATTTTCATAATGTGGGGCAGAAGACGTCGGGCACCATTGTTTGCGGTGGCATAGCCAACTTTCTTGCCCGTTCTATATTCCCCGCCTTCCTTCGCGACTTATAGCACCTAGACACTGATAGGTACCTCGACCTTGCCACTATGTTGTCTATGACTTGGCTTGCTTCTGACCACCGGACTTGGAAGATCTGTGGCTCCTTGTCCGAGACCTTACCTTGCACCACCCTACCTCATCTTGTCCCGTTGACTACTGTGAGGGGTAGGATACCTCCACCCCTTCCCTTTTTCCAACTCACACTTGCTCCACCTCCTACCATGTTCGCTTCTAAGAAGCGGAAGAGACCAAGGACCAGAGAGGGATCCACACCTTCTACGGGTGGCCAGCCTTCCACGGCCATTCCTACCTCGATCCCTACTCCTACTCTTACTTCTGACACTACACAGCCGGTCTATCCGGTTAACTTTATTCCTCCTCCACCTTTTGTGGCGTCCGAGGTCCTAGACCAAGGGCGCCGTGACGGTTTGCTTCTTGAGCTTCTTACTAGGCAGGCTGATATGGAGCGGGACATTGCTCTTGCTTTGTTCCCTTTATACGAGTATCACATGAGGAGAGGACATCCTATTCCTGAGGGTTGGCCACACCCGTCTTTCTACCGGTAGCCAGCTGAGGAGTACCCACAGCCGGCCAGTGAGGAGGACACAGCTGCAGAGGAGGAGAGGACCCGAGCTGAGGAGACGAGGAGGAGGGAGCAGGAGAGGGACCCAGACTTCACGGTGGTGGGAAGGAGGAGGAGGCAGATAACGAGTAGCTACTGGTCTACTCACTTCCCCTGTTTTCAGCTGGTTTGGGGAAGTTCGTATTTTGTATGTACATTCTTAATCTTTTATTTATTTCTGTCTCCTTTTTATTTATCGTTTTTCATTCATTTATTGGTTGTATTTTTCCCGTTCCCCTGTATTGTAATACTACGGTTTTATGAGTCTCTGGGTACTCTATCGAGTGGGGCTTACTCTGTCGAGAAAGTATGTTTTGGTATACGAAACAGTAGTCTGGCTGTAGGGTACTCGATCGAGTAGCCTTGGCACTCGATCGAGTAAGTGGCGCTCGATTGAGTACGTGACTTACTCGATCGAGTAAGTCGGTTATCGGGTGATATTTGACGGGTTTTGTTAATAATGTGGATTAATATATAATACTCCGTCATCTTTTCCTAATCACTTTTACAAACCTAAAAACACAAAAGAGAGGTTGCAAGTTACGTTGTTTGATTCATTCGCATTATTGGCAAATCCCGGATCTAGCGGAGTCGGTTTCCTTTGTTCTTTGTACCATTGTGATCTTTGCGTCAAGGGTAAGTTCTACGTACCATTTTTATAGCATTTGGTTGATGTTGGTTAAACCCTAATTTGGGGATTTGGGGGTTTTTATGTTTTATATGGTTAAGGTAGTAATTGTATGAATATATGTATAGGAGGAGGATTCGTAGAGGAGAGATTTTGAGACAGCTGCTAGGTCGTCTGATTTGTGATTGCATTCCAGGTAGGGTTTCCCTACTCAGTATTAATTAAATGATGTGGTTGGTGGTTTCATTGTGATTGTTGTTAAAGTATATTATTGGTGTTTGTGACGGTTGTTGATTATTAACGTTGACTGTTGTTGTATCTGTCTGTGTTCTTTGGGGTGCGTCCCTGGCTGAGTGGAGTCACTTGCGGGAGTGGCTTCATGCCCTTGATTCGCCTTCTGTGGAACCCGCCACGGAAGGGATGTGCACATTAATGAACATGGGTTTATCACTCGATGGAGATGAGCGGGGCTTAAGTGGGAACGACTGCGGTCCCCCACTGGCGGTGTGGAGTATCTATTGCGATGGGTACTCTGGCAGGAATACACACTTTAGTGTGTAGTCAGTTATATGGAGATTGATTATGGAGTTTGGGGCTTGATGTGACGATTGAGCTGTTTGGTATTTGTTTTATCGTGATTTGTATTGTGTAATTAGTACTGACCCCGTTGTTTGTTTTGTAAAACTGTGGTGATCCATTCGGGGATGGTGAGCAGTTGTTGAGCAGGTTTGATATGATGCTTTTGGGCTAGCTGGGATGAGTCATCACTTGGCATTAGAAGAGTCTTCCGCTGTGTCAGACGATATTTGTAGTTGTTCAATTTTGCTAGTAGACAGTTTGGTTTTGGAATTGTTTTTCATTTAACAGTTTTGGTTTGAGACGTGTAATCACTTAAACTATATTTACTTTTAAAGTACGTTTCTTTATTGTCTTATGATATTCATTGCCTCGAGTAACCGAGATGGTGACGTTCCTATACCTGAGTGGTCCTGGTAAGGCACTTGGAGTATGGGGGTGTCACATGTATATATCTGCTGGTGTATGCTGGAGGACAACGAGGGAGTTGTCCGTTTTGGTTTGGGGAGGGTAATGCATCCTTTGAGTCTGCATTTGCATTTGTTTTTGCATTCACGTTTCCTTTTTCTGCTTGCATTATATTTATTTATTTCAAAAAATCATGAAAAAAATAAAAAAAATAGAAATTAGAAAATTTCAAAAAAAAATCAAAAATATTCACGTTTTATTTTGCATATAGGTTGAGTCGGAACGGTAGATTTCCATGATGAAATTGCACTGTAACTTGTCATTTTTACTTGAGTCTTGCATCTAATTGACAGTTATTAGCTGAGTCTTGCGCATATCTACGAGTTTTTGTTCAAATTTAGCTGACTGTGTAGACTTGACCTGATAAATTGGCAAACTACTTTGCAATTTCTGAGATTTAGAGCCATATAACTGGTGACATTCATGACCAGTTTGTGACACCTCGCGATAAAGCGGAAAATATAACTTTTAAATTCAAGCGGAAAATTTGAAGTTGTTGAAACTTTTAAAAATTAAAGCGCGGGTCATTAAAATCCAAAACATAAATAAAGAATGCGGAAATAAAGTTTAAATTATACAAATGTGATAGTCAAGGTGAGGGAAAATATATCCCTCGAATGACAATACAATAAAAGGTGAGTCTAAACAATCTTAATAAACCAACTACTAGGCCAAAGTGCTCGCTAGCTCACACATGTCTTCACCCCATAGATGCACCAACTAATACCTGTCATTCATGTAAACATGAACGCCACAGTCAGTGGGGAGTAACTCAAGGTTCTCCCAGCCACAAAATGTCGAAACGAACATAACAAAGAACTAAAACAGATAAGTCATATAAGATACTTACAAAAGAAATGAATATCAAGTTTATAATTAAACATGGTGATTAAATGAGATGGAACAAGATAGATAACATTAGCATAATAAAGATTCAACTATTCATGTGAGACAATTAAATAATATGAAAGACAAGAATACGGTAATCTACACCAAGGCACGCATTTCAAGGAAATACAACATAAATGTGATATTAGAATCCGAATCATGTGAAACAGTTAAGTAGGGATCAATCAATGCAAATTACAAAAATAGAAACTGTAGCCATTATTTGGAAAACCACTTAGAAAGCATTGCACGGGACGTGACTACTAATGTCACATTCATACTTATGGCTTGCATCTCACCATAAGAACGGATGGGAACATCAATCCCGACGATCATATTGCAACTAGAGGGCTTATAGCTCACCCCTAGTATCCGATAGGACCAAGACAAACAACACAAGAAGGACAAATACCAATATCTATAACCAAGCAAGACCTTTACTACTCATATATCAAAATACAATTCCCCTGGTAGGACGACAATGGTACTCCCAAGACTCAGTCCTAGTCTAAATCTGGCCAGACTCTCGGGACAGTACAGTTCCCGATTCGACATGCGGCAGAATAGTCCGCATCCAAGACTTGAAGACAGATCGGAAATCGAGAACCCACAATCGGCAGGACAGTCCGAAAGAGGCGGAAGATATGAGCTAAACCCACAATCGGCAGGACAGTCCGAAAGAGGCGTAAAGATAAGTCAAGCAATGCAGTATAGCATAAAGGCATTATCATAAGAATACGACTCAACCAAGCGATACGAATCAACTTGGAAAGAGACAACTACATGTAATGAACCGATGATAATCCAAGTGAGACATTTCATGCCAAATCATAATCATGAATATGAATAAGTAACTCATTTCTTCAATATTTGTCACTTGAATAAAAATGTAAACAAACGGAAATGAACCATTTATAATAAGCAAAACAAAAATTCAATTATAAATGACTCAAATGTAAGATGAACCAATTACTACTAACAAGGCATGAATAATTAAATTGGTCTCATATTAAACTGAAAACACGTCATTCATATATAATTGAGATAATTAAATAATATATCCCACAATTATAAATCATGTGAGGAATAAATATATAAATGAACGATATTAACTAATTACGTTATATAAAATATGAGACGGAAGTTAAACTATTCGAATAAACCAATAAATGAATCAAATAAAGTCCAACCATTAAATAGAGGAAATTCCAGCTAACAAGTCATAGGAGATCCAAGAAGTTAAGCATATTAAGCCCAATAATTGGAACAAGCAAAGCCCAATAATTGGTGAGTGTCCAACCCAACAAATAAGACCACTAAGTAACCATCAACAAGGAAAAAAAAGAAGAAAGACAAGGAAATAAAGGGGTGTTGTAACTTTTAATACACCCATAAACAATTATACATGACAGGCGTGTAAACTACACCCCAACAGACAGCCAACCATGACCCAAGCACCCACCCACGGCCAGCCATCAACTCGCCAACAAAATCAAACCTGACCACTACTCCGCGGCCGGCCCAAACCACCTGTGAACAGCCACCGAAACGGTACCCGACACAGTCTATAGGAAACCATTCAACACGAGATTACCGAATATAAACAAGACCATCACCAACACGACTCAAAACAGTCCCGTTGTGGGTTCTCATAAACCCGTCACAGCCAACCATTTGGAAACGGAAATTTAGACGAAATTGTTATCATTAATATGACCCGAATCCGCCGTTGATGCATAATATGTAAGCCACCCACGACAGACAAAACGGGGTCACAAAACAACCACCCAAAATGTGCCAAGCACGGTCATGGAGGGACAAACCTGCAAAACCATAAAACCCGACCCAACAGAGACCGTAACAGGTCACCCACAACCCCTATTTCGACTACCACCATCGTACGACACCAGTCCCGCGGCCATTAATACCACGGTCAAGGGAACAGGGGACGATACCACCATTTCAGACACCCATTCGAGACAAATACACTATACAAACGATAAAAGGAGTAAAGAATTAAACTTTATTAACCAAGAACCAAAGAACGACAAGTAAGACGGAACTTTCGACATGTTTGTCGAGTAACCTATCACCGTTACCTTTTTGCCCTTCAAAACTCCGAGAAAACGTCTAAAAAGTATGAGCCTCTCACCGGGTCTTCAGTTTCTTAAACTAGAGGAAAGAAAACGAGATAAAAGAGCTAAAAATCAGAACTTTCATGAGACGGGTCAGGAAATCACCACAAAAACAATACTTTCTCACCTTGAAAGAATAAAGAAGGAAAGAGGAAGAGAATGGTGTGAAAATTATGCATTTTGGTTGCGAGACGGAGGAGAAATATGGGTTTGAAGCTTGCGAAAAAGGGTTGCACGGTGCTCTGTTGTTCGCTGCTGTTGTTGTTTTGTTTTTGTGCAGGGAAGAAGAAAAGGAGACGAGGAAAGGAGAGAGTACGCAGGTGTGGGGCAAATAGACAACAACCACCATAATATTTAATAATAATAAGAATATTATAAAATAGTAGTAATTATAATAATATACAATAATATGTAATAATATATAAAGGTAGAGTGTGGGGTGGATAGGGGTGTGTGTCGATATAGGATAGGTCGAGAAAGATTAGTCTCACAAGTGGAAATGTGACGGTCTATAGCTAGACGGAAATTGAGACGGGAATTATTATTATTACTGTCCGACCAAAATATGTATACATAAATTCTTATATAAATTATGCCTCAAAAATATAATTTAATAATACGTACTTTAAAATATTCTTTTCATTAAAATCGTGCTTAAAATGAATTAATTAAATTAAATAATTTAAAAATATAAAATAAAATAATCAAACGGTTTAATAAATTTTAAATGTCAAAATGGGAAATTCGCGGGTGTTACAAGTTTACATAGGAATTGAGAGTAGTACTCCTTGCATAGCATGTCTATCACTTTTGCACATTTATGAAATTTGATTTCTTGTCAATTGTATACATTCGGGTTTGTGGTCGGTGTCACATGCAGGGAGGTGCTTGCGAATTTCCCTTCCTTTCATTTTCACCCATTTAGCTCCACTTAAGCCAAATATAGCCTTTTTGACCCATTAGCTACAACCAAAATTTAGCCTGCCCAGTCAAGCTAGTTTAGTGTGACTTTTGTGGTATGTTTATCATGCTGCGAGTTTGGCCGATTTTCATCTGCTTGGGGTTGGTAGAAAAATGAGGAATGAAAAAAAAAATGAGACATGTGAAACGGGAAGAAGAAAAAGAAAGAAAAAAAATGGAAAAGAGGTAGAATTTGAAAAGATGAGACCGTATTAAAAAAGGGAAGTTTGTGACGGTCTCACTCCTCTGTCCTTATTTACATCTTTTTAAGCAGATTGTGTATTTGGTTAATGAGTTGTGTGCCAATGAAGGGCACTTTCATTTTATTCTCTAGTCAGCTGAGTTTCGGATGGTTTTATATGGTCCTGTTAGGTGCTAGCTTGACGCTTTACCTCCACATTTCCATAATCTTTTTTTGCCTTTTCTCACCTGTAACCTCCCTTTCCCATATCATTTGTAAGCCCTCGGCTATGACGGACATTGTTGATTGGAATGTATGCGTAGTACTTGAATCATCTATCATTTTTGTTGCATGCATGTTATGTAGGTCGCAGTTTAGGTGAGTGACTGTATTCTCTTTCTCTCTTACATATAATTATTCACCCTTTGCTTCATGAGAGAAGAGTGATCACGTGAGAGTCCGATTTTGTTGGTCTTGCAATGTCGATAGGTCAACTTTATTTATGGACATACATCTTATAACTCGTTTGCGTATTGACTGTTGTAGCTATGACTGTTAATTTTTGACTGCATTAAATTGGTTTAAGTAGACAAGTTATAGCTAGCTCTGAGTTTTCATTTCCGTTCCATTAGTTTGCATTTCGTTTTCTCGTGGATGAGTAAAGGTTCGGTTTGGGGAGATTTGATACGTGCAATTTATATAGACTATTTAGCCTTTTATTGCACGCATTTCTATGCCTTTTTGTATCGTTATGTATTGCGAAATGCCCCGAATTGGCTACTTTGGTTTTTTTTGTCTAATTTGCAGAAATGAACCTGAAAGTAGTGGAACCGCGCCTTATTCGTCCTATTCAGCATGCATTATAAGGAGACGGGAATATTGGAGCGAGAGTCGTACATTGGAATGCGTGAAGGAAGGTCTATGAAGCTGCCAAGGGACGATTTGAGGCTGATGCAATGGAAATCCAATCGATCGAGAAGAATTGAGGGTCGATCGAGTGGTTTGGCTGACACGAGTGGTCGATCGAGTGATTCCAAGAGCTCGATCGAAATGGTGTTTATTGGAGTTCCTCGATCGAGAGCTTTAATTTCTCGATCGAGAAGAATTGTTGGAGAAGACATCGATCGAGTGGTCTGAAATCACTCGATCGAGAGGTTTGATGTTATACGCGGGTTTACTAAGCCCGTGATAGATTATTTTGTTAAGTATTACGCTTCCCTATATAATGAAGTCATAATTAGGTTAATAAACATACTTATGATACTTTTCATACTTTACAGACTGCTTTTTTTTTTTTGATAAAATGTAAGTGTATATATATATATATATATATATATATATATATATATATAAAATGGTCACCACTGTGTATCGGTAGACATTTTGTCGGTAAGACAAATATCTCATCCGAACAAACAAAATCCAACAACAGCCCACCAAAAACTGGCCCAAAAGGCAAAACAAAACCAACTAAAAAAACAAGAAAACACACACTACATCAAAACCTGATAACAAAATCAGATTCAGACCAAACCCCGTCATCTCCCCAAAATACTCAAAACCCGTCTTCATCTGCCAACTTTCTGCAATTCCTCGACTAAAATTGAGCATTGATGAGATTCCTCATCCAAGTCACCTCTTGTCTACAGACTGCTTTTACTTCTCTTAATCTCAGAAACTTTTGCTCTTAATTGCTCTTTGCTTTGCGGATTGTTCTTTACGCTTGAAATTTAAGATTGTAATTATTCTTCTACTCTTAATCTTAATACTTTATTTGCATTAATCTTTTGTTATTTCATTATTGTTTTTGCCCTAGTTCAATTTATGCTTGATTGTTATTCTTTCATTATGCCTCTAATTAGCCTGCTTATTATTATTATTATTATTATTATTATTATTATTATTATTATTATTATTATTATTATTATTATTATTATTATTATTATTATTATTATTATTATTATTATTATTATTATTATTATTATTATTATTATTATTATTATTATTATGATTATTATTATTATTATTATTATTATTATTATTATTATTATTATTATTATTATTATTATTATTATTATTATTATTATTATTATTATTATTATTATTATTATTATTATTATTATTATTATTATTATTATTATTATTATTATTATTATTATTATTGTTGTTGAAACCATTAATAACATGCGTAGGTAATTCTCTTTATGTTAGGACTAGGGGATCTATGGTAGGATTGTGACGATGTAGCGAATAAGCTAGATAATTTATATGTGAGAATCTGTCCCCATAGAAATATAACTGTAACACCAATTTAGTTGAGTGCACGCTTCTAAATTACATTAATCTGGTTAACTTTACTCCTGAATCGGAAGATTGGAATAAATAGACCTGCTATGAACAGTAGACTACCCTAATGAGGACGGAAGTTAAGTTAGTGGAAATCTAGGATAGAAATTGGACCGGAAGGACCTTTCCCTTATCCTTCTCACAGTAGATTGTCTAGGCTATTTGCCGCTGAGTCGATAGACTACCATGGTGAACCGAAATCCTGGCATACCCTCTCTTATTTGATCACTCTTATCATATTTTCTCACTTTTATTGCTCTTTCCTTTATTTCTCTTTCCTTTAAATCTTTTGTAGCTTAGGAAACCAGGCCAAATTAAACCCCCCCCCCCATTTTGTGACTTAGATAGACGGACCTTAAGACATATATCTTGCCTCCCTGTGGAGAATCGACCCTACTTATCACTAGCTTCCGTTAGTATATTTAGGTTTATTTTTGGTACACAAACGACAGTATCAGTTATGAAATTTTATTTGTCATAAATAAGGTGAGTAAGAAATTGCAATCTAAGTCCATGTGTATTGATAGCACAATAGTACATGTTGAAGGTATAGTGCATATTTTGAGAAGTTTAGAGTTGACGGCTTTCTTTCTTGTCTGAATATTGCTAAAACTATTGCACTTGATATGGATGTAGAGCCTACTCTTCCGACAAGGCGTCACATTATTAAAAAAAAAAAGACATTTTGATGAAACTAATGAAGAAGATGAACAAAACCAATCGCCTGAAGAAGTATTTAGACTTGAATATTTTTTGGTGGTTGTTGATATGGCAATTGCTTCTTTAGAAAGTAGATTTGAGCAATTAAAAACTTTTGGGAGTATTTTTGGATTTTTGTTTGATTCATAAAAGTTAAAGTCTTTAGTGAAAAGGAATTGGTAGAATGTTGCTTAACTTTTCACTCTACATATACATCCGATGTTGATGTAAAGAATCTTTACTCAGAATTGAAAGTGTTACAATCTACTTTGCTAAATACATTACTGTCTGCGACTGATATTCTTGAGTTTGTCAAATCTGCAGATTGTTATCCAAATGCTTCAATCGCATATAGAATTTTTTTAACAGTTCCAGTAACTGTGGCATCGGCTGAAAGAAGTTTTTCGAAGTTGAAGTTGATCAAGAACTACTTGAGGTCGTCAATGAACGGTTGAATGGTCTTGCAATGTTATCAATCGAGAAAGAACTTTTAAAAAAACATCGATGTTGATGTTATCATTAATGAGTTTGCATCTCAAAACGCTCACAGATCGCGCTTTTTATGATTTCTTAATATCATGTAGTAGCCAATGATACAGATGAACTAGTCCATTATTTCTATACAACAATCTTTTGAAGCCCTTGGAAGCCTCAATAGCTCCATACAGATATCCAATGGTGGTCCCTTCACATCCTCCACATTGTCATCGAGCTTTGTATAAACGTCCACCTCCTCCAGTACACTCGCGCTTCTAAGAAGATGCCCCATAAGTGACAATGAACACCTATGCCTGTGACACCCCCACATACCAAGGTGCTTTACCAGGACCACCCTAACATGAGAGACCGTCACCATCTCGGTTGCCCAAAGTTAGTATATCAAAGTTACCAATCCAAAACACATTTATTAAAGTATAAATAGTTAATCATTACATGTTCAAAAACCAAATCCAAAATAAAGGTTACTAATATTCAACGACTACAACTGAGGGCTTGCTTGGATTGGGGGTAAAAGAGGGGGAATGAATAAGGGAGTAATATGTAAGGTGGGTTTTACATGTTGGTATGAGAGTAATTATTCACTTCCTGAATCTATTACCTCAAGAAGGGTTAATACATTACCCACCCTCCCCCTGGATAATGATTAAGGGAGTAAAACATTTTCTCAGTAATTATTACTCCTATACCAAACCTATTTTCAAGGAACTCATTATCCAAGTAATTAACTTCCCCAGTAATTATCACCCAATTAAAATTTACCCCCTAATTATTTCATGCATTCCAGGCAAGCCCTGAAAGATAAATCTCATGACAACGGAAGCTAGACTCGAGTGATGACTCCACATCTCGTCCCAAAGCTAATGACCATCATCACCTATCATAATATGCTCACCATCCCCGAATGGATCACCACATATTCACAAAACAACAACGGGGTCAGTTTACTGCATAATAAACATAAAACAAGTACGATAAGATAAACAGCTGATCATCATCCACCTCCACTCCCAATCACAACATGTAACTGACTACACACTAAAGTGTGTAGCCCTGCCAGTGGGAGACCGCATCCGTACCCACAACCCACCTAAGACCCGCTCATCAACGAGCGATAACCCTGTCCATTAATGTGCACATCCCCTCCTGTGGCGAGTTTCACAAAGGGCGAAACTAGGGCGTGAAGTCACTTCCACAAGTGACTCCACTTAGCCGAGGACGCACCTCGCGAACATCATCATCAACCATCTCAACACCCAACACCAAAATCCAACTCAACAACAACATTTAATCACAATATCAATCGTACAAGCAATCACAACACATATCTTAAACCAATTAAACAGTAAACCGAGTAGGAAAACTCTACCTTAGCACAAACTGCAATGAGACAATCAAGCAAGTTAGAATGGCTCCTCTACGAAATCTCCACCTAACAACAATCACATAATTCCAATTACCACATGCTAAAAGCCCTTTTCCCCAAATCACAAATTAGGGAAAAACCCTAAAAGACCATTTAACAGAACTTAAGAAATCAAAAGCTTACCGACACAATTGACGCAAGGAACGATGAACTAGACACACGAACGATCCACGCACTTGAGAGAGAGAGATTTGGAGAGGATTAGAGTTACGTTGTATTGCTTAGGTTTTGTTAAAATGATTAAGAACTCTAAATCGCGTCTTATATAACTCTAATCCTTTCTAAATCAAACCGCGAAAATAATACCCGTCAGACCGGATACTCGATCAAGTATAGAGTATACTCGGCCGAGTATCATCTACTCGGTCCAGTATTCCCATACTCGGCCGAGTATTCCTAGGCAGTAAACTGTCCAGAAACACATGACACACTTACTCGGCCGAGTAGGCCATATTTGACCGAGTAACAGACTTAGAAAACCGTGGTATTACAATGACCACAAAAGCTAAACACTTCAATCATTTTGACATGACACAAGAAAGGGACCAGATTAATATTTGAATACGACAGCGAGTCATAGCAGCTATCTGGACAACGGTATTTACAACATTGGCAACAGTGCAATCTGTTGATAACAAACGCATGAAGTGAGAAAAACTGAAGGACGGTTACAAAATAAACTATTCTATACAAACTCTAAAGGTAACTAAGGTTGCCTCACACAAGATTTATGCTAGCTATGAATGTTAAAAAACTACTACAAGTATAGCACATACTCGGTCGAGTACGCTCAACTCGGTCGAGTAACATTGTTACTCGGTCGAGTGTCACTTACTAGGTCGAGTAATGCCGTCTTTGACTATATGTATCTTCCATCCATCTTTTACTAAGGGCCCCTATGATCAAAAGGTCAGTCAACGGGTCCTTAAAAAACGGGTATTACAAAAAATGTAAGGGTGTCGTATAAAACAATCCAACTCCTTATTTATACTAATGGCCATTGGATTTCTTCTTTTTGGGAACCCGGACTGGTTAGGTGTCAACCCGGGCAGGTTGGGTCATGAAACTCAACTAGAAGGTCTTGGACCCTACCGAAATGAGATAGACCCGGACGGGTTGGTGCACTAGACTGAAGCAGAAAGCTTTAAACCCTAGAGGGTTGTATTGGACCCAGACGGGTTAGAGGTAAACTCAGACGAGTTGAAGACTTTTCGGAAGGGTTGAGGACATGGACTTAATCAGAATGCTTTAGACCCTAGTGGATGCATATGAACCTGGACAGGTTGAGAACAAAAATTGCTCCAGTTCACTTCACTTCTAAGGGGTTAATTTCTTAGCCTATTTCTTTGTTTCCCTCGAGCTACTTTCGACCCTCTTGAAGTTTCGAGGCTTAGGATGTTGGCGAGAGGACCTTGCTAAGCTCCTCATCCTTCTTCCTGGACTTCAAAAAAGGTGTCAGATTTGCACCGAAAGCTGTGACAATGGTGAAAGTCATTAAGGGGAGACAAAAATGGATGACTAGAGGAGAATGTTAGTAATAATGTCCAAATGGCCTAAATTAAGGTTGGAATGGCCAAGGAATAAGGTTTGAAATAATGTAAATCACGCATACATCAATGATGATTAACATATACTTTCCCTGTCTCAAAGAAATGTTTACTTATACTTTACACACAAAGGCTAAGGTCCAAATATAGATGAATTATTTTTTAATATTATTAAAAAAATAAAGTATATAGTAAAACTACCAAAAAAAGGAAAGTGTATTCGAGACAGAGGGAGTACATAAATTGGCTGACTGAATCTATGCACAGCCTGATAGACTATGGGTAAAATTAGTGAATGTCATTTACTTAAGAGGACAAAGATGTGATACCTACATGCCTAGAATAGATACTAGTTGGTATTGGAAGAAAGTATGTAATGTTTTTTTTACAGATGTAAAGAAAAGGTTAAACTGACACTAACCACTCATGACGCTCTTCGTGAGATCATGAGCTACCTTATTAAAATGCCTAGGAATGAAACATGTTATAGTAAGGGAAGTTGGAATGGAGAGCATAAAAGCTACATGTAATGAGTCGTGAAATAGTGGCACAAGAGGTCATTAACATTGTTAAATCCCAACTAAGAGGTTTGATTAAATACCCATGTACAAATAGAGATAGTGTTTGGCTTAATAAACTATTCAAGTTTCCACGAGTTAATATAGATATTACACTATGCCAAATATGGCAATCAATAAGGAGCGTAACACAATGGTTTAATGCATTTAATAATGACATTTAGATTACCGTTTTCCAAATATTGGCGGAAACCTAGACCGCACTAATAGAAATAACGGTTTCCCTAGAAAACCGTTGTTATTATAATTTGACAACGGCTGCTTAAAAAACCGTTGTAAAAAACTTTTAACGGTTTCCAAAAACTCGTTATAGAATCACTCTTATCAACGGTTGTTAGATAACCGTTACCAGTCTAAGAAAACGGCATTTGAAAAACCGTTACTAAATTAGCACCAGCAATGGTTTGTGGTACTCGTTGTTATGTTATAGATACGGGTTTCTTGTAACCGTTATCATTTTTTATTATGAAAAAACGGTTTTCCAATTCAAGCGTTGTCACTATTTGATTAGATTTCTCAATTTGACCACTACATGCAAAACTTTATCAGAACTTTAATAACTATTCAGTTTGACCAATAATATTCAATTTGACCAAAATAATTCTATAAATATGTCTTCATAATGTTTTAGGTCAAAATCTAAATTATCAAACATTTACTCTCTAATTTCTCTCTAAAAAAAATATGGTTGGTGTATCGGAGCTACAATCACGTTATCGTTACGCACAACCTTTTACTTGCATTCTCCATACTCTCCCGGTTCGTTATGATGGGAATGGAAAGGGTTTAAACCCTAATTTTGGATGGTTGACGCAAATGCTTTATGAATCCGGTTTCACTGCGGTTAAAAAGTATACCCTGTGTCCACAAACAAGCAAGGTTTTGTAGGTTTTGCTTTTATCGAGTTTGTCGAAGCCAACTCCCATGATAGTTTTCGTCAGGCAAAAACATTAGGGGCTAGATTTGCGGAGAAAGATGCGGGGAAAGAGGACTTTTATTCGGATGCTAAACAAAAGGGCCCTTATCTATGGATTGCGACCCATGTTGATCATCGTCTGCTGACACATTACAAGAGGCAGCACATTCCTGCCAACGTGCCTATGTCATGGGAGAAAGAGGACATTCCACCAGCTGCGCTGCCCGCTGATGATGAAGAGTCGATCTACGACTTGATCTATGCCGAAATTGGGCATGAAGACTATCCTAATTCTTCATCAGATTCTAATTAAGTCTTTAATTATTATCTGACATTATGAGTTGTATTTTGATTATGGTGGTTATTTAAATTAATGTTTAATTATTTGTATTATTTGTTACTACGTTTTAATCAAGTCCTTACACTCAAATGCAACCCACCAAATAAAATATAATAATGACTAATTTTCTACTTATAATAAAAAAAAAAATGGAAACGACATAATAAGATAATAAGAATTGGAACCGTTATAATAATAATAAGACAAAATGATAACGGTTCTTTGTTAAGCCGTTATCATATTACATATATAAACAACGGTTATTTTAAAGCCGTTATCAAATTACATATAATAATAACGGTTATTTTAAAGCCGTGTCATATTACAACAATTAACAACGGTGTTTCTTAAAACCGTTGTAAAAACAGATCCACTGTGAAAATTGAAAAGTTTGTGATTTTAGTTTACCAACTAACATAGATCCCGCACTATGCGCAGTATATATAGAGTACTTTTTTAAGGTGTTATTTATAATGAAAAACTAATTAAAGAAGTCATCTTTGTCGTCGTCGCCGTCATTAATCTTTATAGCTTAAAAAAGGTAATCTCATTTTCATAGCTATTGGCTTATATATGGGTCGTACTTGGATGATTGATGGTGAAATTGGTGATCCCATTTATAATGATGGAATTGCTGAATTTTACAATTTCGTTAGTGAAAATTTTCATCTCCATTCATCAATCCCCTGCCCTTGTAATAGATGTGGTAATATTAGGGTTTTGCCTATCCCAGATGTCAAAATACACTTAGAAAAAAAAATAGTTTCAGTAGAGATTATAGGCGTTGGATTTTTCATGGAGAATTAGAGGATGAGGATGGGGAATCTGATGTAGAGGTAAATAATCATATACCTGAAGCTGCTGGTTTAGATATATGGGATGTGGCATATGATGTGTGTGTAAACAATCGTTCACCTACACCTAAAGTTGTTTTAGGTTAGAAGTTTGCTGAAGATGATGGATTCGATGATTTTGAAGCTACCGGTGATGGGGAAATAAATGCTGATGATTTAATTGAGAAGTTGAGTCAATATGATATGCCTTTATTTACTGATTGTAAGAAGTATACCAAATTGTCCCCGATGGTAAAGTTATATAACTTGAAGGGGGCAAATGGGTGGAGTGATAAGAGTTTTACGGATCTTCTAGCTTTGCTATGTGATTTAATTGAGAAGTTGAGTCAATATGATATGCCTTTATTTACTGATTGTAAGAAGTATACCAAATTGTCCCTGGTGGTAAAGTTATATAACTTGAAGGGGGCATATGGGTGGAGTGATAAGAGTTTTACGGATCTTCTAGCTTTGCTATGGGGAAATAAATGCTGATGATTTAATTGAGAAGTTGAGTCAATATGATATGCCTTTATTTACTGATTGTAAGAAGCATACCAAATTGTCCCCGACGGTAATGTTCTTCCGAGTCGGACATATGAGGCTAAAAAAATGATTAGAGAATTGGGCATGGAATATGAGAAAATACATGCTTATCCCAATGACTGCATATTGTACCGTAAAGATTATGAGAAATTATCATATTGTCTGCGCTACTCTATATGGCGTTATAAGACTAAGGAAGGGATCCCAGCTAAGGTGTTGTGGTATTTTCCAATAATACCAAGATTCATAAGGATTTATTTGAATGAAGAAGATGCAAGAATGTTGACTTGGAAAAATAGTGGAAGGATTGAAGATGGAAAGTTAAGACACCCAGCGGATGGTCAACAGTGGAAAGAAATTGACGCTAAATATCCTGACTTCGCAAAAGAAGCAAGGAACTTGCGCCTAGCGCTCTCCACAGATGGAATGAACCCTCATGGAAACATGAGTACCCAACACAGTACTTGGCCAGTTGTGTTGACCATCTATAATTTGCCCCCATGGGTTTGCATGAAACGGAAGTATCTGGTGTTATCTTTGTTGATATCTGGCCCTCGTCAACCTGAAAATGACATAGATGTGTATTTGGAAACACTTCTAGATGATCTGAAGATTCTGTGGGAAAGAGGGATACTGGTGTTTGATGGTTATAAGAAGGAAAGTTTCAATCTGAGAGTTATGTTATTGTGTACAATAACTGACTTTCCGGCGTACGACGATCTTTCTGGACATACTGTTGTAAATACCCAGTATCTGCACCTTCCTAAAACCACCTGATGATGATCGGACAATAACGTGTTTTTGATATGCGTGCGTGGATTGGCTATACATGAGACGGTTTAATGCACTACTCGGATATGAAAAATAATTTCAAAAGTTTTCTAACTTCATTTGCATTAAAACAACACTATTTAGAGTTAAAACCGTCTTCGGACCCAAAATCGACTCAGAAACTCGCAACTCGAGTCAACCCAAATCTAGAATGCCAAAAATAATGCCATGAATGTCTTCATCATGCCATTTGCATTAAAATGACCCTAATTAGTCAAAACCGACACCGGACCCAAAACCGATTCGAAATTCAAAACCCGACTCACACGTGTCAAACCCGAGTCAAACACACAAAATACCTACCCCAAATAACACGAAGAGTAAGCTTACACGGCTAAGCAACCATCAAAGACCATAAATCACAACCAACAAAACATTGGTTAGAACTAATGCAAAATCCAAATTTCTGAAAGGGACAGTACACCCCTTTCAGTCACTAGGTAGCTCGCGCCTCTTTGGGGTGTCTGCTTAGTCTCTAAGCAAAATCAACCGACCTACCATACTACATTTCTCTATAAATATCCACCTTCACACACCATAATACTTACGCGAGAGTCCCCCCCCTCCTTTTCTCTTAAACTTCTAGACCCGACTTCTCAAGTCACAAAATCGACACGTGTTTACGACCTACCGATCGTAAACACAAGCCTTACACATTTTGTTTGGTACCGTCGCCGTGCATTCGACCGACCCATTTGACCAACTCAATTCATCAATAAACATGTTTTAATTAACATATTTTCAAAACAAAATCCTTTTTAAGGCACCTTTTTAAACTTCTTCGATCGCAATTAGTCACAACGAGAAAACCGTCTCTAAAGTCGTCTACTTCGCAAACATCAATACACGTAAGTTTAAGGGTGTAAATATATCACTTATTTCATGTCTCTACTGTTTTTATGAGTTTATGAGCATTAACAATGCATAACACGATTCAAAAACAGGTTAGACGAGCCAAAACCGAGTTTTGGCCCGAGACAGAAGCTCTTTGCTATGCAAAGAGTCTCGCGCCTCTTGTGGGTTCTCGGGTCAGACTCAAACGTGTTTGTTCTCGTCTTTACTCTTTATTTCATTTCTTATTTGCAATCGGTTTTACCATTTCAAATGTTTCAAATCATTTTTATGACAAACGTTTTAGCCAAAAATTATAATCACCCTTGGTTCCATATACCATGACGGTTTAATCCGTGACTCGGTGATATTAATTGGTTAATTACATTTTAAAGGAATTTCTTTCCTTTTATTTACCATTGTAATTCATTTTTATGATAAACGTATTTTGACCTTTACAAAAATCATCCTTGGTTCTTTATACCATGACGGTTTAATCCGTGACTCGATGATATTATTGGTTAATTACAAATTAAAGGTTATTTTAACGCCCTTTTATTTTATTTACCATTTTTCTCATTTGTTTACATACATTTGTAAATATATTAGTCATAATTCATAATCATCCTTGGTTCTTTATACCATGTCGGTTTAATCCGAGTACGATGACAAACTTGACTAATTACAAATAATTGAACTTAACATAATTAGTTCAAATCAAACATTTTCCTTTTACACATTTTACTATGCTTTTCAAACTTGCAAATACGACAACGAATATTACTTACATAATAGTAATTATCCCGAGTCATGCAAATCATACTTGCAAATCATTAAACACAAAAAAAGTTTTTAAACAACCTTTTTAGCAACCAGGAGACGCCCCTTGGGTCGTCGTCTGACTCGCGCCCCAAGAGGCCGTCTGTTTTCATATTTTAAAACCCGGGCAGAGCCCTTTCCCTCGCCAATAGGCTCGCGCCCCAATGGGACTGCCTGGCACTGTTCTGTCTCATTTCAGCACTTGTCTAGGACGATCCCGATTACGGTTAACCCGAATACATGACGGATCAGATTGACAAGTTAGCGTTTTTACACTTTGTCATTTGACACCCTTTTTCAAATAAATGGATCGTGTTAAGCATCATAATCCGAACTTGGTAAATGGATGTTTAATTTCCGTTTTCACGTGCAAATCAATCTAAATCTAACTCGACATCAATTACTTGATATTTGGATAAAAAAACCGACTTAGCAAACTTTCACATGTTAGGTTAAACTTTTGGATGCGCATTCATGCATTTAAACCGTTTTATCAACTCTTGCACTTAAACAACTACGATCGATCAGTAGAGGCCGCTAACGCGGACGGAATTGGGTGTCCGATTAAAGGGCTTCCCAATACGTACCCTTACCCCTTACTCAGAACCTTTGGATAGTGGATGGCCTTATATAGGGCGTACGAGAGTCATTTTAGGCATAAAATGCTAAAAGGGGGGACGAGTCCTTATCTTTAGTACCTATGTCAAGCACTGCTTTTTGCCTTGATTGACCTAGGTATAAAGTGGATTCGAACGGGTTTCAAGCATCCTACAAATGCTTGGTGGCGACTCCGAACATCTCTAATCGTTTCAAGACCTTTGCCGAGACGAAACCGACCGATCTAAAGCGATCCGGTCGAAAGCATTTTTACGTCACCGAGCGTGGCTTTTAGACCGCTGCATGTCCACAATTTGGCTTGGCGTGCAGGTGGCCCGTGACTACGGACCGGTAGGCGGCTCTCGCCTGAAGACCGGCCTGTGGCCCATGTCCACAGATTGGCGACTCTGCTGGGGAAAACTGGGACACTTGTGTCTTTGTGATCCTCAGAGGTCAAACTCGAACGAGGTCGTGGTTAAAAGTGCATTAATTGATATTACGGTCATAGTTGGGTTCCTTGTCCGGGCCCACAACCTAACCTTTATCGACCAGTTGTCTCGTCTCGTCGGTGTGAGTTTTCTCATCCCCGCGTTTTGAACTCTGATTGAGTCAAGCATACCGTTGACGTTACACATTTCTGTTTCGTCAAGGAGCTTTCATCACCTTCGAGCACGAGGTTAGGGCACCCTCCTTACACATTTTGTTTGGATTGGTATCCTTATTGAAAATCGGAGTTTGATTGTTTGGTGTGTAACCTACCCTTTTAAGCCAAAACCCGTGTCAGCATTATGCATAATATAATGAACTGTGAGTGCTTATGTGTTATGTGATCATAAGTCCTTCCGTGTCATTTTCAAACTTTCAAAAACACTTTTTTGCGCCGTTATAATGGCCATTTCAAACCTCGGTCTTTCGCCGACCGTTGGAACCTTTTTACGCCGTCCTAATGACGACTTTCAAAACCGGTTTTTTTACAACCGTTTCAAAAACACATTTCGCGCCATCATAATGGCCGTTTCAAACCTCGGTCTTTTGCCAACCGTTGAAAACCTTTTCATGCCGTCGTAATGACGACTTTTAAACCAGGTTTTCTACAACCGTTTCAAAAAAACGCCTTTTTAGGCCGTCGTAATGACGATTTTCGAATCCGGTTTTTCACAACCGTTTCAAAACTCGGTCTTCCGCCGACCGTTGCACCTCTTCTTATGTCGTCGTAATGGCCGTTTCAAACCTTGGTCCCTCACCGACCCTTGCATTCTCAAAGCGCCCTTTTACGCCAAACTAATGCCGAATTCTACCCTCGAATTTTTTAAAAATTCAAAATCAATTTTCAAATAAAAACGTTTTTCAAACCGTCGTAATGGCGATTTCTACCCGTGCAACTTTCCAAATTTCAAATATCGTTTTCGAAATCAAAATTTGGTTTTTCTAAGCCGTCGTGATGACGATTTCAATTCTCACACTTTTCGATTTGCATACCGTCTTTCAAAGGTTAAAACTGTTTTCTAACCCGTCGTAATGATGAATTCAATCCTCACAATTTCCAATTTTAAATCTTCGAAAACAAATTTAACCGTTTTCAGATTTCAAATTAAATTGCGAATCATTTGGAAACAAATTTGACCGTTTTCAAATTTCAAATTCAAAATCAAATCTTTGAAAACAAATCAAACCGTTTTCAAATTTTAATTCAAAATCAAATCTTTGAAAACGAATTTAACAGTTTTCAGATTTCAAATCCAATTTCAAATCATTTGAAAACAAATCCAACCATTTTCAAATTTCAATTCAAAATCAAATCTTTGAAAATAAATTTAACCGTTTTCAAATTTCAAATCCAATTTCAAATCATTTGAAAACAAATTTAACCGTTTTCAGATTTCTATTCAAAATCAAATCATTGAAAACAAATTTAACCGTTTTCTGATTTCAAATCAAACCTTTGAAAACAAATTTAACCGTTTTCAAATGTTCAACCCAATTTCAAATTCTTTTGAAAACAAATTTAACCGTTTTCATGGCCATTGCGATGACGATTCCAAATTCTTCAATTCTTGATTTTCAAATCCGCGATTCGGAATTTCAAAAACCGTCTTCGGAAACAACACATTGTATTCAAAGCCACCGCAATCTCAACTTAAACCGTCTTTTGAAAACAAACCTAAGACAACCCTTTCAACCGGCCGACCTTCTAAAGATCCCTACTCTTCGGAAGCCTCCATAAAACGACAGATGAATCTTTTTTGAAAATTTCAATTTTCAAAAATTTCAGTCCACCTTTCTCATTCAGCCTCGAGTCGATTAAAGTCCAGTCGATTTCAAGTCAAGTCGTCTAGATATCGTTGAGTCTCTGCCGAAGATAGTACCTAACTTCTAGCCTAGGTCGTGTCGCCTATTTGTCGAGACACATTCAATGGGGTTAGCTGAGTGAAAACCTCTCGGGTATTAAATCCGTCTTTCCCCAACATTACGGGTCAAAGGTCAAGTTTGTAAACATGTCTTGTCTAACGACGTCGCACCATCAACAAAACTCTAAATCCCTTCAGAAGTCGTCTGTCTAGGCATCATTATGCCAAAGTCAACACTCGAGTCTAAATTCAACGTCTTGCACCTAGAGTTCAAACACAAGAGGTCATTCACGATCTTTAATGAACTCATAACATAGTCACACCGTCGCGTCATCACAAGAAAACTGCCTTTTGTACATATGTATCACACTTGCCTTTGTTTATGCAATACCTTGCCAAGACAAGTTATAACGCCTATCGTTATTTCATTAGGAATCCCTTGGGGTGCAATCAATCGTTAACCAGAAACTCAAGAAGCTGATTAATCTGCATCCGCCATGACTTCTGCCGAAACCAACAACATGGTCCTTCGACTCCTAGCTACCATGGAAAACTTGAGCACTCGTCTCTCCCAAGTTGAGGACAAGCTGATAACCGGAAATTTTCCCTCTTCTGATATTGAGCAAAGGGTTAAGCTCCTTGAAAGCCGACTACATGCCAACGACAAAACCAACCCTAGTTGGAAGGCTACTGAAACCAGATAAACTCATAGGTCCTTCCCTGATTTGGGTATGCCTTATGCCACAGCCTTGGAAAGGTTAATCTCCAAAGAAAAGCTCAAACCGATTGGTCCAACTCCAGACCCTTTACCAAGCAAGCGAGGTCAAAGATGGGACGGAAAACTGTTTTGTCAATATCACCAAGGTCGCGTACATGACACTGAAATGTGTCTCCCCCTAAAAGGTGCCATCCTTGCTATGATCGAAAAGGGAAAGTTACCACTACCTCCCTCAGCAAACAACAAAAACAACCCTCCAAAAAACCCTATTGGACACAGTCAGGAATCTTCCTTAGACTGCTCTCACCTCATCTCTCCTAACGATGAGAAAATTCATGCAATTGACGAAGATGGCATACAAAGTGCTATAATGATGCTCTCCGTCTCTATCAACAACATATTCTCAAAGCTGCAAGTGGCTATCGATGATTTGAACACTCGGGTAGCTAATTTGGAGAAGAGGTTTGGTAGTACCGAAAATGAATCTGACCACCAAGGAGAAAACCAACCCTTCGTTCACCAACCAACAGCTGTTGAAAATGAGGAGTCATCTAATGGTTCTGACATCCACGAAGCTACCAACAAAGAAATCACCTCACCAAAATCCCTTTCAAAATATCAAGAAACATCCCCAAAACTTCCCATTGACAACGATCAAATCCTGCTTCCGCCCGGGATTGACAAAAACAAAAACAAAATTCACAAAAACATCCCAAAAAACACTAATGTTGGAACCTTGGGAAAACATCAAAGGGTTTTCACAGATCTGGGAATAGCATTGATGAGAGTGTCGTTGGGGCTCTCAATCAAACACATTTATATTCTCAACAAACAACTAGTTAGTGGTAAGTCGAGGTCGATCCATGGAACGGTGGTACTCAAATTATTTAATCTAATTATAGTTGTGCTTGGGGTTGTCACAATTGTAATGGGTTGAAGATTCTAATCTAATAGAAGCAATGGAAAGTAAAACAAGCAATTAAAGGAAGGATATAAACAAATGACTAAAAATGTTAGGATATCATGGGTTCATAAGAGATTCATGGGATTTGATCATACAAACATGTTCTCTACTAGAAGGAAGCACTTATTATTGTGATGGGATCGAGTTAGTGTATATATCTTACAATCCCTAAAACGGTTTGGGTCCCGGAGCTGAATCGATTAGATTTTACAACACCTACAAGTTGACTTAGTCCTCCCTATCCAACTATATGCATGGTCTAATGAGACTCGAGTTGGTTTATGTTTTACAAGTCTCATTGAAAAGATAAGTGATGGGTAAAAAATGCAAGGATTCATAGGCTCGCATTTCATCAAACATAACATTTGCATAAGTTGAAATCATAACTGATGCGTGTCCTAAATATGATGTTTTACACCCCATTTTACACGCATTTCAGAGCTCAATTAAGTAGTTTATGCTACTATTTTCCCTATTTCCGTCTACTTTCGTGTTTTTGTGTAATATTGCAGAAATGTAAAGAATCCAGCGGAAATCGAGCAGAATCCGTCCCTAAGTGCATAGCATTGCATTTGACATGAAGTAGATGCTCGAGGAATGAGCTTGGTGCGCGTTTCAAGGCCTAAAGATAGCAAAAGCATGGGTGCATACGAGTTTAACAAGCAAAGAAGCACTTCACGATATTGCAGCCTGCTTCAGATGGCAATATCTCGAGTTCTAGAGCTGATAATCGAGTGATTCCAATTGGAGGTGAAAGCTTACCCTCTTAGCTTTCCAACGCCGCATAGAATGCCTGATTTGATCATGTAACGAAGAAATGGCAGCTCTTTTAAGATCATTGCGCGCTGCAGAATTCGTCAGAATGCACTACTGTACAACACCCTTGGTCAATCGATTGACCTACTTGGTCGATCGACCAGAGCGCGAGTTTCAGAAGCTACTGTTCAGCTATGCTCAGTCGATCGACTGGGTCTTGTGGTCGATTGACCAGTTTATGCTGCAGCGAGATTTGTTTGCGCCGAGAGTTAGTAATTAGTCTTATCTTTTATTAATAATAGTTAATAATAATTAGCACTTGAGTATAAATAAGAGACGAATTTAGACCTAGAGACTAATTCCCCTTTTGCTCAGTTTTGGGGTGACGTTACTTTGCTTATTTCGTTCGGCGTTGCTCTTTCTTTTCTTTCTAGATTCAATTGTAAACTTCTTCTTCCCTTAATCTTGTTCTTAATTTACTTCTTGTTCTTAATCTCTTCTTAATTACTGTTTTATTCTTAATTTCTTGTTCTCCTTTAATTAATTTATGCAATTAGTTTAGTTAATTCCTTTCGTTATGCTTTATTTAATTAATCATTTCATTATTATTGTTATTAGATTTATCGCTATGCTTAGGTAATTCGTTGCTAGGATTAGGGGAATTGATGGAATAACGATTTTTCCTAATTAGGTTTAAGATCTGTTGCTTAGATCGTTTCTATGATGTTCATCGCTGTTTTGATTACAATTAGTCGCTTGAGTTAACGCTATTCGACTGATTAGTTTCGTAAGCCTTGACCTAGATCTGATGATTGGGAAGGGTGAGACCTGCAGTGAACAATAGAATACTTTAGTAAGGGCGGAAGCTAGACTAATAGTGTTTTAGGGCGAATTGAGACCGTTAGGAGATATTCGTTGCCCCTTAGACTGATTTATGAGACTTATCTGTGACCTGAACTGCTTTTATCTGTTTCTTTTGATGACCCGAAATCCTAGTTTCCTTCTCTTATTGTCAATCGTTTATTTTATCTCCTTGCTTTAGTTAGTTTTAGTCCTTTATCTTATAAAACCCCCAATTGTGACAAATCCGACAGATCGAGTTAAGAGAATAGATAGCAACCTAGCCTCCCTGTGGAGATCGACCCTACTTACCGCTGACTTCTGTTAGTAGTACTTAGGTATTTTATTTTTGGTACTAAACGACGGTATCAAATTTTGGCGCCGTTGCCGGAGAGGCGACGCATTTCTGTTTGCTTTTATTTAGTCTGTTTTTATGTCTTTTGCTTAGCTACTCACCGTCATGACCATCTTCTCTTTACCACAATTTGAACATGAACTGTTGCATATTTATTGGGATAGACTAACTTCTTTCATCTCTCAGTCTGGCTATTATGTTAGTATATGGGAGATGTGTCGTATCATATATGATGGTGTCAATGGTAGAACACTGGCTAAAATTGAGGGAAATTGTGGATGGGAATTTAATGACTTGTCCTATGAGGAGCAATGGGAGCTTCTTAAACACTTAGCCCAAGCCGGTCGGAGTCGAGGAGCGTAGGAGAGCTGACATTAGTGACCTGAAGGCCACTCGAGATCTTTCTGTTGAGGGTGATTCTGTTACACCCGCTACAGAAGATTTCCTCCTTCTTGAAAAGGATGAGTATGACATGCTACCTCATCCTATTTCCCTATCTGTTGATGAAACTGATTTTGTTGCAGCTGATGATTTAGAGATTCATCCTTTGACTGACGAGCCTATTTCTATGGGTATTAGTGATGAACATGTTTCTAATATGCTTGAACTTTCTAATAATGAGCCTAATGAGCCTTATTTTGAGGCAAATGTGCAGGATTCATTTATTGACGTTTCTAATGTTTTTGATAATATTAGTGAATGTTCTGCACAAGGGTCCTTTACAAAGGATCCTTCAGAGGCTTTGATGTGTTTTGAGACATGTACAGGTGAACCTCCTATTTGGAAAGCTGAACTAGACACTCCAGAGACTGCAATATATGGGACAGAGCCCATAATGGAGGCAAACAAGAAGGCACATGAGTCAGCAAATGCTCCTAGTACAGTCAAGGTAACATATTCTTTTGCCTTTGACTATGACATTAGGAGTGGTAGACCTCCTGACCAATCTAAGGTAATTATTTACAATAATTTCATGAGAATTACTGGTATGGCGGGTAGTGAACCATCTCGTATGGTTTCTACTTTGTGTTTTGATGATCCACCCTCTCTCAGTTGGACGGAAAATCTGCTGAGATTCCACCATAATTTTCATCAACAATTTGATAAGCTGAGACGGTCTTTAACTGTAATTTTATATGCTCCTTTAGTATTATGGTGCTACTTATGCTTTTGTGTAGCACATGCGCAGTTGTTTGATCAGTTGCTGCGCGCTTTGTCCTGTTATGATTGGCCCTAATTAGGAGAAGCTGCTAAAGAGAAAAAAAAAGGGGGTCGTGCGGGACCGGTTTGAAACCAGCGCTAGCCGGGAGGCAACCCGGATGTGATTTGTTTAGTTTTGCGAATAAAATTCGTAGTTGTTTAAAAAAAAATATAAATAAAAACTCTTAGTGTGTGCTTAGTTTAATTTCCGTCTTTAGACTATTACCTTTGGGTTCAGCGCAATTTTGGGCGCGTTATTATGTGCACTTGCAGGTACTAAGACCATATTAACTCAATTTATTGAGTTAATTCGTGAGCAGGAACTGTTCACGTCAGGTAACTTGGTCGATCGACTGATTAGAGTGGTCGATCGATCGATACGCAACCACATGAAGCTCTTTTCAGGTAACTTGGTCGATCGACTGGCTAGAGCGTCGATCGACCACTGTAGCTGCTATACCTCGTTCTTTTAATTCTTTGCACATAATTACCGTTTCAATTTTGTTTTCTCGGATAATGCGCGGTATGTTTTGTTTCTTTTCAGGTACCTATGGTAGCACTGCTGGCTACTGAAACCTTCTAGCTCACGCTGGTTTGGGGAGGTTTCCTTTTGCGCTTAAAATCTTGTAAGTTTCCGAGTCCCAATTTCATGTCTTATTTAGTTTCTTATCGCAAAATCCCAATTTCTTTTGCTTATTTATACACATGATTTCGCACAATGAGGGCGTTGTGTGATTTGGTTTGGGGAAGGGTTTTGCGTTGCATTTCATTCTGTTTTGCATTCACGTTTACATTTTTGTCTTGCATTGTTTTTTATTTTCCATATATACAAAATTTCAAAAAAAATTAAATTAGAAAAAATTCAAAAACTCAAAAATATCACGTTTAATTTTGCATATTAGGTTGAGTTAGATTGGAGTATTCATTACTGATAGTTGTCATTTGCTTAAACCCTGCATTTTATCACATCTTTTAGCAAAAGTTTTTGCAAATATCTCGAATTTCGTTTCAAAATTTGTTGAACAATTAGACTTGACTTGAAATTTTGGCAAGCTACAAAACTTTCTAAGGAATTAGAGCTTTATAAACTGGTGTCATTCATGACCAGTTTCATTTAGGATTGTGAGTAGTTACTCCCTGCATATCGTGTAACATTAATTTGCACAAGTATGACATTTAATTTCTTTTTTGCCTGCATACATTCGGGTTAGTGGTTGGTATTGCATGTTTGGAGAATGCTTGCGGAAATCCCTTTTATTCATTTTACCCATTAGCTTCACATTAGCCAAAAATTGCCAGTTGACCTTTTAGCTACAATCCATAAACTAAGCCTACCCTTTGCTGAGCTAGTTTAGTAGTTTTAGTGGTATTCGTTGTATTGTATCAATTTTGACTCGATTTGCACTCTATGAAGTTGGTAATGAATGAAAGAGAAAAGAAAAAGAAAAATGAAAAAATTGAAAAATAGTGACTGCCGAAAAAAAACGGAAAAAAAGAAAACAAAAGAAAAAGAAACGGCAAAGAAAAAAAAAAGAAAAAAGTTTACTCCTATGTTTTCTTTATATTTTATGAGGAGTGTTATTTGGATTAGTGAAGTGTTTGCCTAATTCATTAAAGCATTTGAGCTTATTTCATTGAGTTAGAAGTGGATGTATTTATTCGGTTTGATAGGATTCTAGCTTGGCTATTTCCCTCTCATTCCCATATCGTTTTGCCTTTTCTTACCCATAGCCTCACTTATCCATATCTTTGCAAGTATTCGGCATGTAATGGACTTTGATTGGTTGGAATGTATGTTCACGGTAGCTAGAATTACTTATCATACTATATTGCATGCACGATTATGTCGGTCGTAGTTTAGGTGAGCGACTCTTATTTCCTTCTCTCTTACACATATATTTGCTTACCATTTGCTTTGTTGAGAGAAGTGTGACCCGGGAGAGTCCAATTTTGAAAGTCTTGCAAGGTCAAAAGTTCAACATCTTTTTGGAATATGCATAAATTCGTTTGCTTTACATTGCGTTATTAGTAGTTGATTCATATGCATTAAATTGGTTTAAGTAGACGGTTTTCAGTTTGTCCATGTTTTGCTCCTTTCTATCAAGATTTAGTTTTGCGTTTAGTTTGCTTGGGGACAAGCAAAGGTTTGGTTTGGGAAAGTTTGATGCGTGTCCTAAATATGATGTTTTACACCCCATTTTACACGCATTTCAGAGCTCAATCAAGTAGTTTATGCTACTATTTTCCCTATTTCCGTCTACTTTCGTGTTTTTGTGTAATATTGCAGAAATGTGAAGAATCCAGCGGAAATAGAGCCGAATCCGTCCCTAAGTGCTTAGCATTGCATTTGACATGAAGTAGATGCTCGAGGAATGAGCTTGGTGCGCGTTTCAAGGCCTAAAGATAGCAAAAGCATGGGTGCATACGAGTTTAACAAGCAAAGAACCACTTCACGATATTGCAGCCTGCTTCAGATGGAAATATCTCGAGTTCTAAAGCTGATAATCGAGTGATTCTAATTGGAGGTGAAAGCTTATCCTCTTAGCTTTCCAACGCCGCGTAGAACGCCTGATTTGACCAAGTAACGAAGAAATGGCAGCTCTTTTAAGATCGTTGCGCGCTGCAGAATTCGTCAGAATGCACTACTGTACAGCACCCTTGGTCGATCGACTGACCTACTTGGTCGATCGACCAGAGCGCAAGTTCCAGAAGCTACTGTTCAGCTATGCTCAGTCGATCGATTGGGTCTTGTGGTCGATTGACCAGTTTATGCTGCAGCGAGATTTGTTTGCGCGAGACTTAGTAATTAGTCTTATCTTTTATTAATAATAGTTAATAATAATTAGCTCTTGAGTATAAATAAGAGACGAATTTAGACCTAGAGACTAATTCCCCTTTGCTCAGTTTTGGGGTGACGTTACTTTGCTTATTTCGTTCGGCGTTGCTCTTTCTTTTCTTTCTAGATTCAATTGTAAACTTCTTCTTCCCTTAATCTTGTTCTTAATTTACTTCTTGTTCTTAATCTCTTCTTAATTACTGCTTTATTCTTAATTTCTTGTTCTCCTTTAATTAATTTATGCAATTAGTTTAGTTAATTCCTTTCGTTATGCTTTATTTAATTAATCGTTTCATTATTATTGTTATTAGATTTATCGCTATGCTTAGGTAATTCGTTGCTAGGATTAGGGGAATTGATGGAATAACGATTTTTGCTAATTAGGTTTAAGATCTGTTGCTTAGATCGTTTCTATGTTGTTCATCGTTGTTTTGATTACAATTAGTCGCTTGAGTTAACGCTATTCGACTGATTAGTTTCGTAAGCCTTGACCTAGATCTGACGATTGGGAAGGGTGAGACCTGCAGTGAACAATAGAATACTTTAGTAAGGGCGGAAGCTAGACTAATAGTGTTTTAGGGCGAATTGAGACCGTTAGGAGATATTCGTTGCCCCTTAGACTGATTTATGAGACTTATCTGTGACCTTAACTGCTTTTATCTGTTTCTTTTGATGACCCGAAATCCTAGTTTCCTTCTCTTATTGTCAATCGTTTATTTTATCTCCTTGCTTTAGTTAGTTTTAGTCCTTTATCTTATAAAACCCCCAATTGTGACAAATACGACAGACCGAGTTAAGCAGATAGATAGCAACCTAGCCTCCTTGTGGAGATCGACCCTACTTACCGCTGACTTATGTTAGTAGTACTTAGGTATTTTATTTTTGGTACTAAACGACGGTATCAACAACAAGCAAGAAAATTAATTATGAAAACATATTAGATTAAGCATGAATCAATCCCCATGTTGGTTTCCCGTAATTCCCCATTAACCCTAGCTAAGGAAACTACTCACTCATTATCAAGTTCAACATGCTAACAAGGTTGTCAATCATACTAACAAAGCCAAACATGAAGAATAAATGATGTGATTAACAATAATTAAACAAGAGTAAAAGAGATTATACCTATGAAGATGATTCCAAATAATAAAGCAAGAATAAAAGAAGAGAACTTGATTGATTGATGAAAAGTTGTCAATTCTCCAATGATAACCCAATAATCTTCAATTACCCAATAATAAACTTGAACAACAATTAAGGAAAGATTAATGTGTAAGTTGTGGAAAGATTAAAGAGTAATCTATTCTAATCTACTCCTAATGAAAGCTTAATCTAATCTAAAGAGGAAAATGAGATGGCGACACCGGGTGTTACTTAAAGTGTGCGACACCCGGGGTATTATTGTAGTTTACATATGTATTTTGCTTTCCCTCCATTAAAATTCAAATTTCAAACTTATTATTTCAAAAGGGTAGTTTAGGAACTTAACAATTAATTAATTTAACAATTATGATAATCATAATTTTTTTAAAAATTTGTTTAAAAGATTTTGTGGGATTTTCGTGTGCGATATTGTTGGAACAATACTGGTATGTTACGGATCATTCGAGTCCAATATTTCTATTGTTTTAATGATACGACTTTTTAGATATTTAAGTGACGGAAATCAATATTTATATTAGAGCGTCTTATTATTTTATAGAACGAGTCCAGAAAATAGAAAAATTAAAGCATATTTTATCTTATATTCCCTTCATCTCGGTCATTTATTTACATATTATATTCTATGAGCAGTGGCGGAGCGAGATTGTAGGGTTGTCGGTAGGACGGATAGAAACGAATATCGCACCTCTTAAGCTAGCCATATAAATAGTAAACGGAGAAAGAACTCAAAGAAATGGTGGAAATTGAGATGGCAAATATGTAGTCTTCAATTCAAATGGACTACATGAAATCATACACCTAGTTGAACTCAATTAACTACAGCGTTGAACTCAAATTACATTAGGAATATATCCCGGCAGTTACCTACCTTCACAATTATAAATTCAGTAGAGCAAATTTCCGTAAGGTATTCGTCATCTCGTATTTGATAATAGAATTCTCTCTTATTTTTTTGTTAAACGGTAAGCTAAGATTTGATGAAGATAAAAATGTTTTTGTTATGATTTGTATTGGTTTATAATATTAGATATAGTTTAGTTTAATGAATATCTTTTATTTTTTATTTTATTAATATAATTGAATATGAATTACGGTTTTATCCTTGCGATAATGGCGCGAAAACAAAAATGATTTTATAATTTTTATTTTTTTTTCTATTTTTGATTTAATCTAATGAAAACTTGATGGTTTGATTATTACAAATGGAGTATATATAGTGGTACATCATTAGGTTAAGTAAGGGTAGATTAGTAAATAACAATGCTAAATGTTGAGTTGAGGAAGTGCTCTTCTCCAAGGAGATGAGCATCTCCGTTTTGGTGGTCTCCAAGGAATATGCTCGGATCACGTAGCAAGGAAAAGCTTTCTGTTAAGCAATACGCTCGTCCCGAGCTGAAAATGAGCATCCTGAGCCTCAACCCGAGCGGGTTGAATTTGTCCCGAGCGGGTTGATCTGTATCATGCCTTACTTGAACTCGGATTGTAAAACGGGCGCCATTTCCTCATCCGGACTCCTATTGGAGTGATTCAAAAGCCTAGACCACTTAATTTTTCGACGCCGTTTCATCTAGTATAATTTCAGAGCCAAAGGAACAACTCTCTATTTGGTTCCGAGCAATTTCTTCTTGTAATGCCTTCCTTCTTGTCATCCTCACTTTTAACCCTATGATCCTTCTATATACTCTTTATTCCTACATCCTTGGTCATCATTATTGCCTACTCTTCATACTAGTCCATCCAATATCATCAAAAAGTTTCTAAATATGAACGGGAGACGGGAATTTCCGCCTAATTATCTTCTTTCCTACAAAACATACGAAATGCACTAGGAAAGCAAAATAGAAAGCATTTGACGGATAAAATGGCTATGAAATGTTATAATAGTATGCAAAATAGGCTCAATTAGGGGACTAAATGTGTGCAATTATGAGTCACATCAAGCATATGGCACTGCTCTGGGGATACTTGCTTTAGAAGGAATGCTCCAACCCATTGGTCCGACTCCGGAAAAACCTGAACACAAAAGACCCCGTTTCTGGAACGAAAAGGCCTATTGCCAATACCATCAAGGCAAGGGCCATGACACCGAAACCTGCTTCAAACTCAAGCATGCCATTCAAGATATGATTGAAGCTGACAAAATTATAATTGCACCTCTCACTCAAGACAATCCTCTCGGATGTCTCAAGTCAAACAGCAAGGTTGAACGTTCTCAAAGGACATTCACTAGACTCAACATAACCTATGTCGCAACTCTTCAAAAGCTCATAACTGAAGGGAAGCTACAACCAATCGGGCCCACTTCGGACCCGTCTGAATGCGGAAAAACCCGTTTCTGGGACGGTAGTGCCTATTGCCAATATCATCAAGGAAAAGGTCACGACACTGAAACGTGCTTCAAACTGAAACATCTTATTCAAAATATAATCGACAACCATAAACTGATAGCTTTATCCCTATGCCAACAAGTGATGAAAATAACCCTCACGAACATCTCTTTCTGCAAGGAGATAAAAGCCTCATCGACTATTGTCCTCATATCATTCCCAACAACGAGAGTGAAGTGCTCAAGTGGGTCAATGCTCAAGACCAGACAGTCAAGCCGCTGGATGCTGCGAAGGCGACCTTCTAAGAGTAAAGTGATGATTAGGAGTCCGTATCTACGATTCAGTCCGAGTCCGAGTCCGAGTCTTAGGCTTTCTCATATCTATCCTAGTGTCTGTCCTTTTATTCCAAAGTGACAAACTGGGGGCTGTCCCCATGAGTCACATGTATTTATCGAGTCTGTGCTAACCTCTTATTTATCTAAATAAAAGCACGATTTCCAACTATCATATGTTTTCCCCCTTTACCATTTCTCGTTGACAACGAGAATTGATTTGAGAATTGATTTAAAACAAACAACATGTTCCAATTCAATGTGAGTACACTCGAGTGACGTTTCGTACCGAGTAAGCAAAGGACTCAAAACTCCGTGTCCATTTTCTTTACCTATTCCATGTCTGGCAATAGAAACTTTTCATTAGCACCAATCTAAAACGAGCTTTTATCAAAGGGATCCTACGACGAACCCCGTTAACAAACCAGAACATCTCCTTGTTCATGATCAATGACAGAAGGTAAGCCCATTCCCCACGAAAACATCCCATCACCAAATATCAACCTCTCACCAACGGGTACATCCCTGTCTGCACCGTTACCTTCCTCGAACGAGGGACGACAAAGAACCAATAGATCCAAGCCCAAAACAAAGGCGAAAATCAAAGCCAAAGTGAAAGCCAAGACAAAAATAAAATAGTGAAATTGAAATTCGCTATTTTCACAAATTTCAAACGACGGAAATTAAAAGGAAAACCGTCATTTTCTCAAAAACAAAATAGTGAAATTCAAATTCGCTATTTTCACATATTTTAAACGACGGAAATTAAAATCGTCATTCTCAAACCAAAAAAAAAAAAAAACCAAGATAGTGAAATTCAAGTTCACTATTTTCACAAATTTCAAACGACGGAAATTAAAGCCGTCATTTTCAAATCAAAAAACACGATAGTGAAATTCAAGTTCACTATTTTCACAAATTTCGAACGACGGAAACTAAAACCGTCATTTTCAAATAAAAAAAAACAAGATAGTGAAATTTAAGTTCACTATTTTCACAAATTCCAAACGACGAAAATTAAAACCGTCATTTCAAATCAAAAAACGAAATAGTGAAATTCAAATTCGCTATTTTCCCACAATTTCAAATGACGGATTTAAAAATCGTCACCTTTCAAACTTCGGACCAACGAGTCCAACACCAAAATACAAAGTCCAGAACCAACAAGTCCAAAGCACATGACCCATGAGTCCAAAACACCAAGTCCAGGACCAACAAGTCCAAATCCCAGGACCCATGAGTCCAAAACACCAAGTCCAGGACCAACAAGTCCAAAACCCAGGACCCATGAGTCCAAAACACCAAATCCATGATCAACAAATCCAAAGCCCATGACCCATGAGTCCAAAACACCAAGCCCAGGACCCATGAGTCCAACACACAAAATCCCAGGTATAATAAGTCAAAAGCACCAAGTCCAGGACCAACAAGACCAAAGCCCAGAACCCACGAGTCCAACAAACCAAATCCCGGACCGACAAGTCTAAAACAGCAAACACCAAAACCTATGTCAAAGAGCTAAAATGATACCTCAAGACTCGTCAACTAACAACAAACCCAACCTTTCTTTACCCCTAAGTCCTTCTAGAGAGTGCTACAGGGCGACCTATCTAGGATCATGGGGATTCCCCTCAAGATCATAACCAACACTGCTTCACCCCTAAGTCCTCCCAAAGACTGCTACAGGGAGACCTATCTAGGCTTCTGAAGATTCCCTTCTAGCTCGTAATATCACACATTAACCTTTAAGGTCCAGACATGGAAATCTGATCCCACATTATTTACCAACCATTTCGTGCTTAAGCCACATCAAGCTTGAGACCCCATTCCGCACCACATTACAAGACGTAACCCATCGGCCTAAACACCACAAAATACAAACTTCAGTTTTTTATCTGTCAAACAAACCTTTTATTAACAAGCTTCACATTCCAAAATGCCGAAGCCATTTTCACCTTGACTCAGATAAGGAGTCTTCAAAAAAAACATTGTTTTCTTAATTAGGGTCCACTTTTTAGTGTGCTCACACAACAAGAAACATTTTCACAAGCTATGCCTCTTCGATTCATGATCAAGAGGTATTTCTCTTCAATCAACTTTCGAGTCACCAAACGGAATTTACCGTCGTGACCCTCACACTTTAAGGTCCTAACAACTCGCTTAGGCACACATTCAGAGCTACGATCTGGTTTAATTTCACATCACGTGAATACGTAGGCAGTCCTTCAAGGACACAACCATACACCTCAAAATCAATTATCAAAACACACGCAGAACTACGATCTGGTTTGATTTCGCAAACATGCGAATACGTAGGCAGTCCCCCAACAAGGGCACAACCGCATACCCCTTTCAATCTCAACCATCAACATCAATCCTCAAGAGCAGCCCACCTAGCTGCAAAAATTAATCTTATACCTCTTACTGGGGGCTTCTTCCTTAAGACGTTTTCCATTCCTTGTTTTGTCAAATTCCCATCTTCTCACTCTGGGGGCTCTCAAGACGCCACCCGTCTTTATCCTCAAACATCTTTTGAGTCTCAACTACAGTCCAAAATAAAACCACCCATAGCCTAGTGCTCAGTTCGGACGATGACAAGGTCTTGGCTCCGCTCTCCGAATCAACATACCTCGAGAAGGGATCTCAAACAAGCAAACGGAGGCAAAGATGTTTGGAGAAGATAATCAATTCTTATTCCCCAGCCGAGCGGATCTTCTACTCCGATGATCTGATGCGCATTGTCACCCTCTATTGGCTAAGGAGTTCCACACACATAAGCAAAGTCTGTCCGAGTCACCCCCGTGTCGTGTCGATACTGAGTTTGTATCACGTTCGCGACTGTCTGTTTGTCAGTCTGTCAGTATGCGTGCGTGTGAGTCAACGTCGTAACAACCACGTGTCTCCAATCTATCAAATCACGGATCCACAAGCAGCAAGACTCGATATCAAATCTCACAACTTTTCAAAGCTCCTATCTCCCCTCGTGCGAGATATTACATGCTAGTTGCTTATATGCTAATTGCTCACATGCTTATGTGTTTATGTGCTTATATGCTTGCGTGCCTACGTGATTGTCTATGCGACTGCGTATTTGTGTGGTCACTAACCATGCAGGTAATCTTGAGAAGAAAAGGGCACTCCAACTGAGTACCGGGTTCTTCCCAAGAAACGCCGACCCGTCAAGTCTAAGGGCTTTAAACCCCGTCGATTACATGGCATACGCTACCTCCCAACAAGCGGCAACTCATATCCCCAACGAGTCCTGAGAAGTTTTTAACTCCCCAGCGAGAACCGATTTTCAAATAGAAGTCACACAGATGATTTATCCTCACATAGTTCATTTAGAACCCCTATCAAATTGGAGTTCGTCGCTCCATAGCCGAACCTATCAATATCAAACTGGATGGAAGTAATTACCGGACGATATCTAGAAATAAGCCCGATGTTCCAGGCTATTTCCCACAGTCAACTATTCGACCATCCATGGCTGACGAGCCTATACACACCTTCATATGGCTGGCGAGCGTTAAAACGCACCACCTTCAACATAGCTGGCGAGCCTTTGCACGCACACAAGAAGCAATTCAAGGACATATCCCGAATATTTCTCAGGTATGACTCCTTCCTATGGCTGGTGAGCCTCAAAACGCACCACCTTCAACATCGGCTGGCGAGCCTTTGCGCGCAAAAGATTCAAAGACGTATCCCGAAGATGCCTCAGATACGACTCCTTCTTATGGCTGGCGAGCCTTTATACGTAGTCTAATGGACTTTAAACGACCCGAATCGGAAGTCGACAAACTCTAAAATGTTCCCGACGGCAGGTCCTTGACTCGAATCCCCGAGTCGCCTCGACGTCGCCCTTCCCGACGGCAGGTCCTTGGCTGAAACCCTTTTGAGTCTCCTCGACAACGCAATGGTCTTCAGGTTGTAATCTTCAATTGACCTGGAGGCCATACTTTGACTTTCGCCCCGTCCAAGTCTCAGTTAAAGTGGGGGCTCTGTAGATACCTAGTATCTGCACCTTCCAAAAATCACCCGATGATGATCAGACTATAACGTGTTTTTGATATGCGTGCGTGGATTGGCTATACATGAGACGGTTTAATGCACTACTCGGATATGAAAAATGATTTCAAAAGTTTTCTAACCTCATTTGCATTAAAACAACACTATTTAGAATTAAAACCGTCTTCGGACCGAAAATCGACTCAAAAACCCGCAACTCGAGTCAACCTAAGTCAACCCGAGTCAACCCAAATATCGAATGCCAAAAATAATGACATGAATGTCTTCATGATGCCATTTGCATTAAAATGACCCTAATTAGAGTCAAAACCGACACCGGGCCAAAAACCGACTCGAAATTCAAAACCCGACTCACACGGGTCAAACCCGAGTCAAACACACAAAATACCTACCCCAAATAACACCAAGAGTAAGCTTACACGGCTAAGCAACCATCAAAGACCACAAATCACAACCAACAAAACATTGGTTAGAACTAATGCAAAATCCAATTTTCTGAAAGGGACAGTACACCCCTTTCAGTCACTAGGTAGCTCGCGCCTCTTTGGGGTGTCTTCTTAGTTTCTAAGCAAAATCAACCGACCTACCATCCCACATTTCTCTATAAATACCCACCATCACACACCATAATCCTTACGCGAGAGTCCGCCCCCTCCTTCTCCTTTAAACTTCTAGACCCGACTTCCTAAATCACAAAATCGACACATGTTTACAACCTACCAATCGTAAACACAAGCCTTACACATTTTGTTTGGTACCGTCGCCGTGCATTCGACCGACCCATTTGACCAACTCAATTCATCAATCAACATGTTTTAATTAACATATTTTCAACATATTTTCAAAACAAAATCCTTTTTTAAGGCACCTTTTTAAACTTCTTTAATCGCGATTAGTCACAACGAGAAAACCGTCTCTAAAGTCGTCTACTTCGCAAACATCAATACACGTAAGTTTAAGGGTGTAAATATATCACTTGTTTCATGTCTCCACTGTTTTTATGAGTTTATGAGCATGAACAATGCATAACACGATTCAAATATAGGTTAGACGAGCCAAAACCGAGTTTTGGCCCGAGACAGAAGCTCTTTGCTATGCAAAGAGGCTCGCGCCTCTTTTAGGTTCTCGGGTCAGACTCAAACGTGTTTGTTCTCGTCTTTCCTCTTTATTTCATTTCTTATTTGCAGTCGGTTTTTACCATTTCAAATGTTTCAAATCATTTTTATGACAAACGTTTTAACCATAAATTATAATCACCCTTGGTTCCATATACTATGACGTTTTAATCCGTGGCTCGGTGATATTAATTGGTTAATTACATTTTAAAGGAATTTCTATTCTTTTATTTACCATTGTAATTCATTTTTATGATAAACATATTTTGACCATTACAAAAATCATCTTTGGTTCTTTATACCAGACGGTTTAATCCGTGACTCGATAATATTATTGGTTAATTACAAACTAAAGGGTATTTTAACGCCCTTTTATTTTATTTACCATTTTTCTTATTTGTTTACATTTGTAAATATATTAGTCATAATTCATAATCATCCCTGGTTCTTTATACCATGTTGGTTTAATCCGAGTACGATGACAAACTTGACTAA
This sequence comes from Silene latifolia, assembly GCF_048544455.1. Taxonomy (NCBI): domain Eukaryota; kingdom Viridiplantae; phylum Streptophyta; class Magnoliopsida; order Caryophyllales; family Caryophyllaceae; genus Silene; species Silene latifolia. The sequence goes on from NW_027413701.1 coordinate 2,602,490, forward strand.
TTACAAATAATTGAACTTAACATAATTAGTTCAAATCAAACATTTTCCTTTTACACATTTTACTATGCTTTTCAAACTTCCAAATACGACAACGAATATTACTTACATAATAGTAATTATCCCGAGTCATGCAAATCATACTTGCAAATCATTAATCACAAAAAAACGGTTTTAAACAACCTTTTCAGCAACCAGGAGACGCCCCTTGGGTCGTCGTCTGACTCGCGCCCCAAGAGGCCGTCTGCTTTCATATTTTAAAACCCGGGCAGAGCCCTTTCCCTCGCCAATAGGCTCGCGCCCCAATGGGGCTGCCTGACACTGTTGTGTCTCGTTTCAGCACTTGTCTAGGACGATCCCGATTACGATTAACCCGAATACATGACGGATCAGATTGACAAGTTAGCGTTTTTACACTTTGTCATTTGACACCCTTTTTCAAATAAATGGATCGTGTTAAGCATCATAATCCGAACTTGGTAAATGGATGTTTAATTTCCGTTTTCACGTGCAAATCAATCTAAATCTAACTCGATATCAATTATTTGATATTTGGATAAACAAACTGACTTATCAAACTTTCACATGTTAGGTTAAACTTTTGGATGCGCATTCATGCATTTAAACCGTTTTATCAAATCTTGCACTTAAAAAACCACGATCGATCAGTAGAGGCCGCTAACGCGGGCGGTATTATGTGTCCGATTAAAGGGCTTCCCAATACGTACCCTCACCCCTTACTCAGAACCTTTGGATAGTGGATGGCCTTATCCAGGGTGTACGAGAGTCATTTTAGGCATAGAATGCTAAAAGGGGGGACGAGTCCTTATCTTTAGTACCTATGTCAAGCACCGCTTTTTGCCTTGATTGACCTAGGTATAAAGTGGATTCGAACGGGTTCCAAGCATCCCACAAATGCTTGGTGGCGACTCCGAACATATCTAATAGTTTCGAGACCTCTGCCGAGACGAAACCGACCGATCTCAAGCGATATGGTCGAAAGCATTTTTACGTCACCGAGCGTGGCTTTCAGACCGCTGCATGTCCACAATTTGGTTGACGTACAGGTGGCCCGTGACTACAGACCGGTAGGCGGCTCTCGTCCGCAGGCCTCCCGGTTAGACATTGCCTAGATTTTATGCACATTGAAAAGAACGTTTGTGATAGTATAATCAATACTCTGCTGAATGTGCCGGGTAGGACAAAAGACAATAAGGCAGCTAAGGATGATATGGTTGAGATGGGTATTAGGCCTGAGCTGGCAGCTAAAACAAAAGGAAATCGGACTTTTTTGCCGCCTGCAGCTCATACTCTTTCAAAAAAGGAGAAAAAAGAGTTTTGCAAATGCTTGCATGGTATTAAGGTTCCAGAGGGCTATTCATCTAATATTAGAAGTCTTTTTTCATTGCAGGACCTAAAAGTTACTGGTTTAAAGTCACATGACTGTCATACATTGATGCAACAACTACTAGCTGTGGCCGTTCGTTCCATTCTACCTCTAAAGGTTCGACATGCTATAATTAGATTTTGCTATTTCTTCAAATAAATCAACAGTAAAGTCATTGATCCCAATGAAACGAAAAACTTTGCAGGAGATCCTCGTCACCAGTCTTTGTCAGTTTGAAATGTATTTTCCTCCCTCATTTTTCACTATCATGGTTCATTTGACTGTCCACCTAGTCCGGGAGGTTTTGTATCTCGGGCCAGTGTATTTGAGATATCAGTACCCATTCGATAGATTGATGAAAGTTTACAAGGATTACACATCTAATAGGTATCGTCCAGAGGGGTGTATTGCTGAGCGAGCAATTATCGATGAAGCTCTTTCGTATTGTTACGCGTACGTCACCTTGGATGAGTTAATTGGAGCTCCTACGAATCGTCATAGTGACTAGATGAATGGAAAAGGTGTAAGGGGTCGTGTTTCCAAGAATATATATGTCATCTGACACGCGACATAGAGCTCATACATACGTTCTATTTAACGATGATCATGTCCAACCTTACAGTATGGAACACCAGAGTTACCTTAAGGGAAAACACCCTAATAAGAACGAAAGGTGGTATGGAAATCAGCATTAAAAGCAATTTAGTTACTGATTTAAGGATACTATTTACGATGATGACAACCCAATTGATGATTGCTCAACTAGCCTACGACATCTCACTTTCGGTCCTGATGCTCGTGCAACTTTTTATAGCGGGTATGCGATCAATGTGTACACTTTATACACCCGCGTTCAAGATGAGGCGAGCATAATGCAAAATAGTGGAGTTTGCGTAGATTCTGAGGCAATATTGTCAGACCCCCATACTCCAAGTGCCTTACCAGGACCACTCAGGTATAAGGATACTACCATCTCGGTTACCCGAGGCAATGAATATCATAAGACAATAACGAAACAACATTTAAATAGTATAACTTTAGTGAAAGGTTACAATCCGAAACCAAATACCAAAATACGATACAAGTACTCAAAACCAACTGTCTACTGAGCTAACTGAAAATGTTTATTAAACTACTAAAGCTACAGCGGAAGACTTCTATCATCAGACGGTGGCACATCCCAGCTATCCCAATAACTCGATTCATACCTGCTCAATAACTGCTCACCATCCCCGAATGGATCACCGCAGGTTTTAAAAACAATAACACGGGGTCAGTACTAATCTCACAATAAACATATAAACCAACAATACGGTAAACATGCAACTCATACAGTCACACACACACAATCACACCACTCCCATCAATCTCTCCATCGATCGTCCACCGGACCTACCGCCAGCTGGGGGACCGCATGCCGTTCCCACCTAAGCCCCGCTCATCATACCGAGCGATAACCCTGTCCCATTAATGTGCACATCCCCTTCCGTGGCGGGTTCCACGAAGGGCAAAACTAGGGCGTGAAGCCACTCCCGCAAGTGACTCCACTCAGCCGAGAACGCATCTCGAGAACCAGAGACAAACAATCACAATCAACAACCGTCACAATACAATTACGATAACATTCAACAACTGCAACACATCAACAACACACTATGAGACTAATACTGAGTAGGGAAACCCTACCTAGAAAGCAATACAATCAGACGGTCTCACAGCTGATATCAAAATGCTTCTTCTACAAATCCTCCTCCTAACATACAAACATATAATCACTACCAATCATAAACTACAACAAAACCCCCAAATCCCAATACTAGGGTTTAACCAACTTTAAGGAAATACTATAAAAACGGTACGTAGATCTTACCCTCGACGCAAGGATCACAACGGTATAAAGAAAGGTAGAATCCGACCTTCCAAGCTCCGGGATTTGCTAACAATGCGATTGATGCGAAGAACGTAGTTTGATTTCTCTTTTCTCAGTAATTAGGTTTTAAAAAGTGTGTAAAGAATAGTGACGGAAGTTATTATATACTTAATCGCATTATTAACAAAACCCGAGAAATCATCCCCCGTAAACCGGCTACTCGATCGAGTAGCTAAGGTACTCGATCGAGTGCCCCCTTACTCGATCGAGTCTTTACGTTACTCGATCGAGTACCCAACAGGTCAGAAACTATTTTAAACTGCAACTCACCCTTACTCGACAGAGTAAGGCCTACTCGATAGAGTACCCAGAGACTCATAAATACGTAATATTACAGTCTTCCCTCCTTAAAAAGAACTTCGTCCCCGAAGTTCAAACCACAACAAAACAAAGACTCACACTACAACACTCCCGACTCAACACCCAAAACAAAACTCAACATAAAATATGTTACTAACCCAAACTCAACCCGACAAACATACCGACACAACATACAAAAGGGTATACAAACTCTTAAAACTCTTCGCGATCATCTCCTACCCCCCTAAAAGAAACAAGGTTACGTCCCCGGAACCATACATACCTGATCAAAAAGGAAAGGGTAACGCTCTCTCATGGCCTCCTCTGCCTCCCATGTAGCTTCCTCAGTCTCGTGGTTAGACCAAAGGATCTTAAGCAAAATTGTCTCTCCACTCCTAGTCTTCCTAACCTATCGGTCAAGAATCTGCTTAGGTACCTCAATATATGATAAGGACTCATCTAGCTCTAAGCTCTCTGCCTCTAACACATGTGATGGGTCACTCACATACTTCCGCAGTTGCGATACATGAAACACATTATGCACTCTCTCTAACGCAGCTGGTAAAGCCAGACGATATGCAACCTCCCCAACTCGCTCTAAGATCTCATAAGGCCCGATGAACTTCTGACTCAGCTTGCCTTTCTTCCCAAATCTCATAACCCACGCATAGGAGACACTTTCAGAAGAACCTTATCCCCAACCTGAGACTCTATATCCCGGTGATGTAGATCTGCATAACTCTTTTGCCTATCCTGAGCTGCTCTCATCCATTCCCTAATCATCTTAATCTGTTCAACCATCTCATGTACCATCTCTGATCCTAGAACTACTGCCTCAGCACTGTCGTCCCAACAAATCGGACTCCTACATCTCCTCCCATATAAAGCTTCAAACGGTGTCATACAAATACTATAGTGATAGCTGTTGTTGTAAGAAAACTCTATCAAATCCAACCTCTGTTCCCAGCTACCACCAAAGTCCATCACACAAGCTCGTAACATATCCTCAAGAGTTTTGATTGTTCTCTCAGTCTGACCGTCTGTCGCAGGATGAAAAGTTTGTACTCATCTTCAAAGTTGTTCCCAAAGATTCCTGCAACTCTTTCCAAAACCTTGAGATAAACCTCGCATCTCTGTCAGACACTATGTCCTTAGGGACTCCATGTAACTTAAGCACATTCTTTCGATAAGCCATAGCTAACTGTGCTTTAGTCCATGTATCTTTCATTGGCACAAAGTGAGCTGACTTGGTCAGTCGATCCACTATAACCCATATCATGTTGTTACCCTGTTGACTCTTTGGCAAACCCACGATAAAATCCATAGAAATGGATTCCCACTTCCACTCAGGTACCTCTAAAGACTGAACCTTACCTTGTGGTTGTCGCTGTTCCCCTTTAACTCTCTGGCATGTCAAACAACGGGCCACAAACTCAGCTGTTTCTTTCTTCATCCCAGGCCACCAAAACGTGTTCTTTAAATCCTTGTACAACTTGTCACCACCTGGATGCACTGAATATGGTGTACTATGTGCCTCTGTCATGATAGTCTTTTTCAGCTCCTCACCATTAGGGACACACCACCTACCACCGAACCTCAAACTACCATCTGTGTGAATAGAGAACCGAGACACTGTCCCTTTCTCTACTCCAGCTCTGCACTCAACTATCTTAGGATCCAACGCCTGTTTATCTCGAATATCATCATAAAGATCAGGCTGTACTGTCAAATCTCCCATGGCATCTCCTTTCTGCATCATATGTATCCCAAAATTCGCTATCTCATCTCTCAACCTCATCAAAGATAGAGCTGTACACAAAGAATGTACACTCTTCCTACTCAAAGCATCTGCAACAACATTGGCTTTCCCTTCATGGTAGATAATTTCCATGTCATAATCGCCAATCAGCTCCATCCACCTCCTCTGTCTCATGTTCAACTCCTTTTGAGTGAAGATGTACTTGAGACTCTTGTGATCCGAAAATACCTTAAAGATTGCTCCATAAAGGTAATGTCTCCATATCTTGAGAGCAAACACCACTGCACTCAACTCCAGATCATATGTAGGGTAGTTCTCCTCATACGGCTTCAATTGCCTAGAAGCATAGGCAATCACCTTACCGTTCTGCCTCAACACACATCCCAACCCATTCTTTGAGGCATCTGTATAAACCTCAAAGTTCTCGATCCCTTCAGGCAATGCTAAGATAAGAGCTGTGGTCAAACGCTCCTTTAATGTTTGGAATGCCGTCTCACAACTCTCATCCCAACGAAACCTGTTCTCTTTCCTCATCAACCCTGTCATAGGTCTAGCTATCTTGGAGAAATCTTTCACGAATCGTCTGTAGTATCCAGCTAAACCCAAGAAACTCCTGATCTCAGCAACATTCTTTGGTGCTTCCCACTTTGTCATTGCCTCAATCTTTGCCGGATCCACAGCTACTCCCTCCTTAGAGATCACATGCCCCAGAAAAGCAACTTTCTCTAACCAGAACTCACACTTGGACAGCTTAGCATAAAGCTCATGTTCCCTCAAAATCTGCAACACCATCCTCAGATGCTCCTCATGCTCCTCCTTAGTCTTAGAGTAGACTAAGATGTCATCGATAAACACCACCACAAACTTGTCCAAAAACTGTCTGAAGATTCTGTTCATCAAATCCATAAACACAGCCGGTGCATTAGATAACCCAAACGGCATCACCACATACTCATAGTGGCCATACCTCGACGTGAAAGTTGTCTTTGGTATGTCCACCTCTCTAATCTTCACCTGATGGTACCCCGACCTCAAATCAATCTTAGAAAAGATGGATGCACCACTCAACTGATCAAACAGGTCATCTATCCTTGGCAAAGGATACTTGTTCTTCACCGTCACTCGGTTCAGCTCCCTGTAGTCTATGCACAACCTCAAACTCCCATCTTTCTTCTTTACAAAAAGAACCGGTGCTCCCCACGGCGATACACTAGGTCTAATGTATCCCTTCTCTATCAGATCATCTAACTATTTCCTGAGCTCCTCCATCTCTTTAGGACCCATCCGGTACGGTGCCTTAGAGATTGGCCCGTCCCCCGGTTTCAACTCAACCGTGAAATCTATCTCCCTCTTCGGTGGCAACCCCGGAATCTCCTCGGAAAAACATCCGCAAACTCTTCCACCACCGGTATCGATCAATCGTCGGACTCTCTATCCGGTCATCTCTCACATGGCACAAGATCAAAGGGCATCCCTTCCTCAGATAAGACTTCAAGGTGACAGCTGCAATCAACTTAACTTTGGGTTTGACTAGAAACCCACGATAAGACACACTAACACCCTTAGGCCCTCTCAAAGACACTTTCTTTTGATGACAGTCTATCTTAGCTTTATACTTTCCCAACCAATCCATCCCGACTATCATCTCAAAACCATCAAAAGGAAACTCTAGCAAGTCTACAGGTAGATCAACTTGCCCAACTATCATAGACACATCTCTATACAACCTCCCACATGATACAGACTCACCCGAAGGTATAAAAACTTTCTCACTTACAGACTCATATACCCTCAAACCCAACCGTTTAACATGACTCGAAGATACAAACGACTGAGACGCCCCCGAATCAAACAAAATAAAGGTATGAATACCGTTAACAAGAAAAGTACCAGTGATAACATGTGCATCATCCTCACTGTCTTCTTGTCCATCATGAAACGACTTTCCATCGGTCTTTGTCCACCTCCCTGGACAAGATGATCGATGTGGTCGCTTAGCACCCGACTCCCGATTGTTGTTGTTCGTAGCTGGTTTTTTATAGGAATTACCGCCATTGCGGTTACCTCCACCCCGATAGCCCCGACTTCCCGGTTAGACCATGACCAGGACGGTCTATTGCTCGCATAACTCGTCGCGGGTCCCCGAGAATAGCTCCCTGAGCCGATCCCGAAAAGCTCGGTGCACTCGTGCACTCATGTCTCTTGTGGCCTACACCGCCACAGCCAAAGCAAGTCATTCCCCAACTACCACTTTGCTACTCACACGGCCACGCCCAAAGGAAGCCCAAAGATCGAACCCGACCCAAAGATAAAACCCTCTAGCTTGATTGTGGTTGCCTTTCTTGTGACTAGATTGGCCACCACCCTCACTCTCAGCCTTTCTTTTCTCAACACCCACTCTCTCCTGAGCCATCTCCACCAACCTCTCAGCTCTCCCAGCCCTCTCATAAGCTTCCTTAACATCGCAAGGACTCCCACGGGTAGCTTATCCATGATCTTAGGGGTCAACCCCTCTCAAACCTCAGCGCCAGGTTCTCCTCACTCAAACCCATATCCTCAAAGATACCTAGACTTCTCATTAAACTGCTTGTAGTACTCAGCCACAGACATGTCAGATGTCATCTTAAACCCATCAAACTCCTCTCTCAGCTTACTCCTCACATGTTCCGGTACAAACTCTTTCCTCATAGCCCTCTGAAACTCTTCCCAAGGTATAGCAGGTAAGCCCTGGTTCGTATACAACTCTCTAGCACTCACCTTTACCTTGTCCCACCACTCACCAGCTGCTTCCCTCAGGTAGAACGCAGCTTGTTCTAATCTCATCTCATCAGGACAGTGAACCAGGTCTAGTATGTTCTCCATCTCACGATGCCAGATGTCAAGAAGGTTTGGTTCCCCGGTCCCCTTGTACTCTTTTGGGTTAAACCTCGCTATATAAAGGCTGATCTTAGAGTGATCAACCTCCTTATCCTTATCTTTTCCCACCTTCTTTAAGGCCTCCGTAAGAGCATCCTGATGCTCCAACATCTTAACGATATCATCTATGTTCATGGTCTCAGCTCTCGCATAAAAAGCGTTTCTCTTGGGCGGCATCTTGAAACTATATAAGAAAGGGTAGACATAAACATACGCACTATAACCCCAAAACACGAAAACAGACTGCCCAAAACACACTCGATCGAGTGCCTAAACCTACTCGATCGAGTAAGAGGCTACTCGATCGAGTGCCCACCATACTCGATCGAGTGCCCCGACTCCAGACCCCAAACAGACCTTCTGATCTCTAACATACTCGACCGAGTGCCCCGACTCCAGACCCCAAACAGACCTTCTGATCTCTAACATACTCGATCGAGTAGCCAGGCTACTCGATCGAGTGACCCCCTACTCGATCGAGTGCCCGAGGTACTCGATCGAGTGCCCAAAAACACGATTCTGGTTTAAAAACCGTCAAATACCCACTCGATCGAGTTAGACCCACTCGATCGAGTCATGCTAACTCGAAAATGCTACCCACATGCTATATCATATCTCAACATACTATACAACTTTATAAATCCAACATTATACTATAGTTAAGCATGCAATTCTACCAAACTTCTCATACGATCAACAAAACAATTATATCATGTTATCAAACGCCACATAGTAAACATCCAACATGCTTCTTGTTCAAACAACAGTTCTATATACTTCACCAACCTTTCGTTCTCAATCTCAACTTCTACTCCAAACATCCAACAATTACAGCATACTTCATCACATCCACACACAAGCTAACAAACAACACATACGACTTTGACATACACCCCCATGTGATCGGTTCAAAATTGTAGGGCGAGTTCGCGACTTTAGAACGTCCCCCAAGCCTTTGCATTAGCTCCTACAACCTTTACCCCGGGTTCATTTTAATTGACTCCCTATGTTCATTAGATTCATTGGTTACAGGTTTCAGGATCGTCTCTCTAATATCATTTGTAACACCCCCATACTCCAAGTGCCTTACCAGGACCACTCAGGTATAAGGATACTACCATCTCGGTTACCCGAGGCAATGAATATCATAAGACAATAACGAAACAACATTTAAATAGTATAACTTTAGTGAAAGGTTACAATCCAAAACCAAATACCAAAATACGATACAAGTACTCAAAACCAACTGTCTACTGAGCTAACTGAAAATGTTTATTAAACTACTAAAGCTACATCGGAAGACTTCTATCATCAGACGGTGGCACATCCCAGCTATCCCAGTAACTCGATTCATACCTGTTCAATAACTGCTCACCATCCCCGAATGGATCACCGCAGGTTTTAAAAACAATAACACGGGGTCAGTACTAATCTCACAATAAACATATAAACCAACAATACGGTAAACATGCAACTCATACAGTCACACACACACAATTACACCACTCCCATCAATCTCCGTCACCGACTGTCCACTGGACCAGCCCTGCCAGTGGGGGACCGCATCCGTTCCCACGTAAGCCCCGCTCATCATACCGAGCGATAACCCTGTCCCATTAATGTGCACATCCCCTTCCGTGGCGGGTTCCACGAAGGGCGAAACTAGGGCGTGAAGCCACTCCCGCAAGTGACTCCACTCAGCCGAGAACGCATCTCGAGAACCAGAGACAAACAATCACAATCAACAACCGTCACAATACAATTACGATAACATTCAACAACTGCAACACATCAACAACACACTATGAGACTAATACTGAGTAGGGAAACCCTACCTGGAAAGCAACACAATCAGACGGTCTCACAGCTGATATCAAAATGCTTCTTCTACAAATCCTCCTCCTAACATACAAACATATAATCACTACCAATCATAAACTACAACAAAACCCCCAAATCCCAATACTAGGGTTTAACCAACTTTAAGGAAATACTATAAAAACGGTACGTAGATCTTACCCTCGACGCAAGGATCACAACGGTATAAAGAAAGGTAGAATCCGACCTTCCAAGCTCCGGGATTTGCTAACAATGCGATTGATGCGAAGAACGTAGTTTGATTTCTCTTTTCTCAGTAATTAGGTTTTAAAAAGTGTGTAAAGAATAGTGACGGAAGTTATTATATACTTAATCGCATTATTAACAAAACCCGAGAAATCATCCCCCGTAAACCGGCTACTCGATCGAGTAGCTAAGGTACTCGATCGAGTGCCCCCTTACTCGATCGAGTATTTACGTTACTCAATCGAGTACCCAACAGGTCAGAAACTATTTTAAACTGCAACTCACCCTTACTCGACAGAGTAAGGCCTACTCGATAGAGTACCCAGAGACTCATAAATACGTAGTATTACAAATATACTTTGCTAGTTCAAAGGATAAAAATCATATTTTGGGTACAATGCAATATTATGGAGTTATTGAAAAGATATTGGTTTTAGACTACATGGATTTTGAGATGCCTCTATTCCGGTGCAAGTGGGTTGACAACAACAATGGTGTTAGAAAGGATGATTTAGGATTCACATTGGTAAATTTTGACAAGGTTGGAAACAAGGACGCTCCTTTTATATTAGCGTCTCAAGCAAAACAAGTTTTTTATGTTACCGATCCTATGGATAAGAAGTGGTCAGTTGCTCTATCTTGCCATCGCCGAATTCCAGATGATGAAGACGTCGAATTTGAAGGACTTGATCATAGTGCTATATCGCAATTTGGTAATGATGTTGAAAATGTTAACATTCCAAACATATATACACGGGATGATCAAGATAAAGGTATTTGGGTTAATGAAGAGACTAGCAAATCCAAAAAAACGTTCCCGGCAGCCGTGAAAATATCAGCAATCCAATCAAGATATCGTAGGTCATGTGTAATTATTGTCTTGCTGTTATATGATCGACACTTTGACGTTATATTGATAATTTTGTCGAGGTATCTGTCAATTTTTCGTCGAGGTATTTTTTGGGTAGCAACTGTTACCCCTTGCTACCACGTAGTTTCGCCCCTGCACGAAAGGTTCTAATGATCTAGCGCTATCACGTGTCACAATATTATGCTCAATCTAGCCTTTTTATTATAGATAGATACGGTCGCAGAAGAAAAGCTGTAAAATATTTAGTACGATTGAATACATAACCGTTCATCGTCATCTTATAATCATCAACATCGTCTGGACATTCAACCCCATGCACCCACAACAAAATCAAGCTTACTTTGGGTACCGTTCATAAGCCAAAACCAAAAAGAGGCCCAAAATGATTTCTACATGCAAAGCTACTACACATTTACATACACATAAGAGCATAATAAAGAGAACGAAACGAAGCACCATCTATTCCAAGTACAGCCCAAATTTGTAGGTTTTAGAGGGAGTGCAATCGAAGTTCTTGTCGTCCCCAAACCCGAACTTGGTGTTGTATCCAGGATACTTGCTAGGTTTGAATTTGACTTCCTGAATTAGTCTTAGGCCTTGATCTGACCCTATTTTCGGAATAGTCATAGACAGCATACTTCGTAACCAAAAACTCCTTCAGCTCCGACGCCCTCAACACATAAGACCCATCACTGAAAGCGTCGAGAAATTCAGGAACATGTAAAAGCGGGTAAGTTCTGAGTTTAAGATGAAGCAGCCCCCCAAACTCAATCCTCTGTACAACGGCTCGCTGAGTGTAGTTAAGCTTACTAATAAGCTTGTGAAGCCTGTTGGAGTGACACTTAACGGAAACAGTGGGTGTAACTTGTGGTTGTTCTTCATTTTCGGGTTGTTGTTCATCGAATGCCATCTGAATCAGGTCAAAAATACAGAAGTTATACAGAATATCTGTCACACTTAAACAGTTATAGTCTTATCACACTTACACTCCCAATATATATATTCACATTTACACTATCAGATTCTTCACATTTACACTTCCCCTATATTCACATATACACTTTTCATTTATTCACATTTACACTCCCAATTTATTCACATTTACACTTTCAGAATCTTCACATTTACACTTCCAATTTATTCAAACTTATACTTTTCATTTGTTCACATTTACACTTGCAGCTTCCACAAATTTACAATTCCAATTTATTCAGATTTACACTTTTCATATGTTCACATTTACATTTGCAGCTTCATCAAATTTACACTTCCAATTTATTCAGATTCACACTTTTCATTTGTTCACATTTACACTTTGGGTTTCATCACATTTATATTTAAAATTTACAGTTATAGTCTTATCAGACTTAGACTTACAATTTATTCATATTTACACTATTGCATTTACACTTCTCCTATCGTCACATTTACACTTTGGGTTTCATCACATTTACATTTACAGTCTCAATTACATCACATTTACACTCCCCATAAACAGACTCAATAGTCTTATTAATGTTTTACATTGACACTCCCCATTTGTTCACATTTACACTTATAGACTTACACATTTACACTCCCCATTTGTTCACATTTACACTTATATCATTAACAATTACACTTACAGCGAAAACCCTAACTTCTTAAAACCCTAACAATTACATTTACACTACCCATTAGTTCAGATTTACACTATCAATTTAATTAGTAATTGATACTTTTTAAAATAAATCTGAACCACTTCAAATTAAATTCAAGCATGCTAATGAATTAACATGTTTATGGATAATCAATAGAATCAAAATGAATTAAATTTAAGCATGCTAATAAAATCATAATCTCAGAAATAACAAAATAGAACAATGAAATGATAACAAAGGAATGAAACCTGTATATAACAATTAAGAATCAAAGAAAATTTACATATTTAAAAAAGAAAACAAAGAAAGGAGTCAAGAATGATCAAAAGAGTTACCTTCAAAGTGACTGATGAAGAAAATGTGGTGTAGAAAAACAGTGAGGAATTAGGACGGTTTGATTGAGAATAAAAGAAGAGTAGAAATGGCTTTGTGGAAATGTGGAAAAAAAGGATGAAGAAATGTGGAAATCAAAGACAGAAATTTGGACGGGTTTTGAAATGGTTAGAGAAGGAGTTGCATGAGAGAATGGGGGGATATGGAATAACGTGCAAATGACTGATGGACTAAACATATATGCAGTTTGTACAGTAGGTCTACCTCCCTAAAGGAGAGAGGTAAATACTCTACCCAATATTATAATCTTATAAGTTGCTTTTTGGTGTAATCTTAGCCATTCATACTCACAATCTAAGGGCTCTTAATGGGACTTATGAACTCAATGAAATAAGGTGGACTCATTAGATCTCACTCCTATATATATATATATATATATATATATATATATATATATATATATATATATATATATAGAGAGAGAGAGAGAGAGAGAGAGGGTAAGATCTAATGAGTCCTCCTCTCAAATTGAGTCCATAAGTCCCTCTAAGGGCCATTGGATGGACTCAATGAATGGTTGAGATGCATTTGATTAAGGGCTATTAAAAAGAAAAGGAAAAAAATGTGGATGGTTGGATTGAGATGGGTGGTTGAGATTGAAAATTACCAAAAAAAATTACCACTAATCAAATTTCTATACACTAATTAATTTTTCTTTCTCTCTCTAGCTCCTAATTAATCAGTTTTGAGTTTTAGATTTCAGAAGTGTAAATGTAATGTTGTATGAGTTTTACAAGTGTAAATGTGAGGTTTTACGAGTGTAAATGTAACATTTTAAGAGTGTAAATTTGATTTTTTTGTGACGGAAATTTTGAATTTATATAATTTTAACATTTTACAAGTGTAAATGTGAGGTTTTACGAGTGTAAATGTAACATTTTAAGAGTGTAAATTTGATTTTTTTTTGTGACGGAAATTTTGAATTTATATAATTTTAACATTTTACAAGTGTAAATGTGAGGTTTTACGAGTGTAAATGTAACATTTTAAGAGTGTAAATTTGTTTTTTTGTGACGGAAATTTTGAATTTATATAATTTTAACATTTTACAAGTGTAAATGTGAGGTTTTACGAGTGTAAATGTAACATTTTAAGAGTGTAAATTTGATTTTTTTTGTGACGGAAATTTTGAATTTATATAATTTTAACATTTTACAAGTGTAAATGTGAGGTTTTACGAGTGTAAATGTAGTATTTTAAGTGTAAATTTGAAGGTCTGCGAGTGTAAATTTGAAGGCTTAAGAGTGTAACTTTGGTCCTTTTAGTGTAACTTTGGTCCTTTACGAGTAAAACTTTAGTCCGACTACCAACAAACACCACCAACGTCGTCCTCCACCACCAATTCATATCCACAAAAACTATGAATGCAAATTTATATATTAACGAGTGTAAATGTAAAAAGTGTAAATGTGAGAAAATACAAGTGTAAATTTAAAGAAATATGAGTGTAAATGTGAGGAAATACAAGTGTAAATTTAAAGAAATATGAGTGTAAATGTGAGAAAATATGAGTGTAAATTTAAAGAAATATGAGTGTAAATGTGAGGAAATATGAGTGTAAATGTAATGACTTACAAGTGTAAATGTAAAGAATTATGAGTGTAAAAGTAAAGAAATATGAGTAGATTTGGAAACAAAAAAAGAGATAATTGACGAGTGTAAATGTAAAGAAGTACGAGTGTAACTCTAAAGAAATATGAGTGTAAATTTAATAAAATATGAATCTTTAAGTGTAAATCTGAAAATGAGTGTAATTTTAATATAGCACTAAGTGTAAATCTGAAAAAAAAAAAAAAAAGAGTGTAATTGTAAAGAAATACGAGTGTAAATGTAAAATAATACAAGTGTAAATGTAAAATAATACGAGTGTAATTGTAAGGAAATACGAGTGTAAATGTAAAATAATATAGATCTACAAAAAAAAAAAGTAGATCTGTAACTTTAACAAAAAAAAATATATAACCCCCACAACAAACAATAACCTATTAAATTAAAAAAAAAAAAAAAAAAAAAAAAAAAAGGAAAGATTGAAAGACATACACGACACAGTGAAAGAACAAACACATTAAAACAAAATAAAAAAAAGAAAAAAAAAGGAAAGATTGAAAGACAGACACGACACATTGAAACAACAAACACATTAAAACAAAATGGTAGACAGAGGACAAAACAACACAACACAAACAAAGCAAAAAACATAAGCAAGACCCGACGTGGGTCAGAGGAGAGAGAGGCGCGCGGCAAGGAGAGAGAGTCGGCGACGGAGCAAGGTGGTTGTGTAGGGGTGGTGTGCGACAGATCTGAACAAAAAAGGGTGGTGGCTTGGTGGTGGTCGTCGAGGGCAGTGCAAGGAAGGTGGTGGTGTTGGTTGTCGATGGTGGGGTTGTTGGAGGTGTTGATAGTGAGGGAGGACGACACTAGTGATGGTAGAGGAGGAGAGAAAGGTGGCGGTTGTGGGCGACAGTAGCAGCCGCGTGGATGGTGCTCAGATCTGAAAAAAGAGAGGAGGAAGTAGCGGTTGTCGTGGGTGTTGTTGGTGAGGCAGTGGTGGTTGTTGGGGGTGACGGTGATGGCAGAACTGGGTGGGTGTGGTTGTTGGGGTGCGTGGGTTTGTTGGTGGGTTGGTTTTGCGGGGAGGGTGTTGGTGGCGGCTGACAGGGGTTTTTTTGAATTTTTTGGGGTTGGGTGGGTGGTGGTCGGTGGTGGTGAGTATGAGAGGAGGGAAATTTTTTTTGGGGTTTTTTTGAATTTTTTTGTAGTTTTTTGGTTTTATTAATTTTTTGGTTTTAGAGAGATGAGAGGAATGATATTTTGTGGGATAGGAGAGAGAAGTGAGTGGAAAAAGAAGGGTTATATAGTGAAATTAGGGGGTGATTAGTAATGGTAGTGAGGGAAAGTGATTAATTAATATCAATCCCCTCCATTTAACATTAATCCCTCCTTTTTCTCCTTCAATCTCAGCCTTCCATCTCATCTTTTCAATGGCCCTTAAGAGGACTTATTGACTCAATGTAAAAGGGTGGACTCACTTGATCTCTTCTCTCTCTCTCTCTCTCTCTCTCTCTCTCTCTCTCTCTCTCTCTCTCTCTCTCTCTCTCTCTCTCTCTCTCTCTCTCTCTCTCTCTCTCTCTATATATATATATATATATATATATATATATATATATATATATATATGTTGAAATTATACTACTTGTCTTAGTCATATTCATTTCTACTACATAGCTACAAACAATTGCCAGGTTGATGGGAGCCGAAGACATGTCAAAGGATCAAGATCGGGTAGTTGAAGAGGAAGCCATGAAGGCCGTGAGAGAGGAGGTGGAGGTAGTTGATGATGACACGTTTTATCATCTCCAAATCCGGCTTTTGACGAGGTATTAGCTACTACGATTAGTTTATAACTGTTGTATATATACTAATTAGTTAAATTTATTAATTAAAGTAGTGCATATATATATATATACTAATTAATTAAAAATGTGAAGGGCAATTACAAAAAGCCTTGTGTTCTTTACTACAATGGCCGCACAGTACCATCCGGCAAAATTCTTGTTGCTAGGGCAGCAGTGTTCTATTACGACCGGATTCAAGAAAGTGAGGTTCAAGGCATTGCCCTCCGTCAAAATTGGAGGGAAGGGGAAGTGACCGATTTATATCTTAAGAAGTATGGTACTCTATTGGTACCACTTAGTGATAATTGGCGTTTGCAAGATGTCGTGGGTTCTATTATGCAATGGATTGAAGCATTCATTAGTGTTGACATCTCCAGGGTAGTTATACTAAAGCTAACGCATTTTATATAATGAACGCCTTTAAATTTATTAGGGTAACCTTATCTAACAAATAGTAAGTATTTCATTTTTTACATTTGTAGGAGTTACAGGAAGTCATTATAGATGAAATTAGAACTACTACGTCAACACCCAAAGTCACCGATTCGACTGCCTCTCCACCCAAAATTCAAGATGTAGTAATAATTTGAAAAGTAGATTGTGAGTTTTTCCTGTTTTTTTGGTTATTTAAATTATATATGACGTCTCGTGTATTTTGTGTGTGTGTGTGTGTGTGTGTGTGTGTGTGTGTGTGTGTATTCTAATTTGTAGACCGAGATTAAATAAAACGACGTAGATTATAAACCATCTCCTTTTGCTGCACACAACCCTGCTGTTCCTCTTAAAGCTAAATATCAGAGCGATGATTATAAGCAAAAATTTAATACTCCAACGCTCGTAGCTTTGCACCAACTGGCTGAAAGGAAGGCAGCTACCGAGTCTGTACTCATTATTGAGATTGAAGAGGATGTTTTGGGCGAAGGTACAATTGTTATGATGGATGGGAATCACTGTGTCAGTTTCTCAACCTTGACGAGTTAGATGCTATACACATTATAATTTGGATGAAGTAAGTTCATTAATAAAATTTGTCATTTGGTTTTACGAATAGTGATGTTTATTTAAATCATCAATGAAAATAACATTCTTCGTTCCATTTGACGTAATAGGTACCTGTGTACTCATATCGCTAAGGGAAACTACGTTTCTCATGACTACGGATTTTTGTCACCTGAAGTGTTCTCTTAAAAGGTGCTTGGATACACATACGGAGATCACATTGATAAAATTGCTCAACGGTTGAGGACGCCCAAAACCCTATGGTTTGGCCCATACAATGAAAATCGGTATGTATAGTACTTTATTGTAATGAATCACGATTCTATTCATTTATTAACACGCTTACATGCATGTATACGAACTAATAGTTCAATTTTCAATATTTTATAACAAGCATTGGCTGCTAATGTCAATCAATGTGAGAAAAACATAGTGTACTGGATTGACTCTTGTGGACATAGTCCCACTGAGAAATTTGTAAAGATGATAACTGAGTAAGTTTACAACCTTCATTATAATGTCATTTGTTATTATATGACCTTGGAAGACTAGGCTCCTTTTAATGTCTCATCAATATTACTGAGTCAAATGCTAATTATAATTTCCTGTATATATTTATAAATTAGTGTGTTTCAAGTAATTGGAGCATCATGTCCAACTATTGTCCGGATAATAGTAAGTGTATTCTTAATAATTACTCCTATCATTTAATTTATGTTTATGCGAGAGGTTGATCTAATTTAGCTTATTTGTATGTGATTTATATAATAGTCTCCTCTACAACCAGACAGCAAACAATGCGCCTTTTTCTGTTGTCGGTCGATGTGGGAGATTATCACTCGAAAGTATATCAACATAGAGTCACCGGTTAGTGTGTTTTAATAACTATTTCAAACGTAACTTGGTTTTAATTCGATGTAATATTCCACTTATTCTGTTTATTTTGATTAAGTATATTTTAATTTTATTTCCCACCTTCAATCAACAACAAAGACCCAACCTATTCGAAAGAAGACATCGCCGACATGAGAAATAAGTGGGCCACTTATTTTCTTTCATTAACAGATGGTCAATAGTCCGCTCATTATGTATGTGTGTATATAGAGTCATGTGTATTTATTTCTGATCACCCTATTTATTATATTGAATAGATCAATCTGTGTAATATTTTGATGATGCAGGATTGAATTTTTTCAATGCGCAGCTGTTGAAATGCTATTTTGCAGTAGCATTTCAGTGGAACCTGCTACTTAAAAAATTAGCATTTCAGCAGCTGCTGGAACCTGCTAAAACAATTTAAAAAAAAAATATTTATAAATTTGATTATGGTTAAAACTAAAACCGTAGTCAATAAATATATTGACAATGGTCGCATTTAAATAGACACCCATTGACATATTCATCCATAATGCCACGGCCAAAAATATAATATAACGAAATAAAACCTTTGTCGAATTCATGGCATTTAAAATGGTTTAATAAGCATAAACTGTTGTCATATTTAATATTTTACAACGGTTTTGTTTCAGTAAAACCGTTGTCATAGGTTTCCGTAGAGCATTCCAACTAATACTACCACGATTTCAATATTATATTCAACGGTTTTTAAACCGTCCTTAATATTGTATTACGGTTATTTGAACCCTTTATTTACATTTCATAAAAGTTCCGCCTTTTTAACAACCGTGGTCAGAAAATTACAACGGTCGATGTAATAACGGTTCTGTGTTTTGTACTACAACGGTATATCACCTTATCTAACCGTTGTTGCACCTATTATTTGGCGTAATGAAACCAAGTATATAAATATTTTTTTATATGATTTCTCATTTGCTGCATAAATCTAAAACAAAATATTTGATTCCAAAAACCAACTCAAATATCGATCTAGCATAAGAGCAAGCTTTACCGAGTAGGAAAAGAAACCATTGTGTTATGAATGGGTCTTGATATATTCAGCGATAGTCGACTATTCCATTTCTCTTACTGTTTTATCCTTTTATTTAATTTCAATCATGCCTTAACGAGATGCTTTGGATACAATGAACTCCTAGATTAGAACCCTTTTTTTTCTTGTTAACAGATGTAATACTTGACTACAAATATATTTATTCATAGATAGAATAAGGAGGGTTAAAAAAACTCGACCAAAAAAACAATTACTTTATTACGATTTTTAAATCTTATCATTCGTCGGGCTTATAGCCTTGCCAAGTTCCTTATTCTTGTCTTTTTCCGTTTGGAATATCAACCTCCCTAGGCTGTAGTCACACTCCACCGCATCAGTAACCCTAAATTTTTGATATTTCATTATATTTCATTTTTTCAATTGTTGTCTATAAATAACCCAAACAAAACATGACGTACACATCTTTTACCAATTTAGAATGTGAAGTGAGCCATTTTCTGACAGTTGACCACTATTTTTTTCAATCAAACGATTTTTCAATCTTAGACAACTACATACCTCATCAAGTATAGAGTGAACCGGATTGACTCACATATGATAACACAGAGGAAATGAAAAACTCCGCTGGCTGCTGATCCCAGAGTTGTCTAGTACAGTGTGTTTATAGCATTTCTAAATAGAGAAAGCCAAAAATTGCGGGTAAAGAGTTGTATCTCGAGCGAAAAGTGGGTGTGACAACATTTTTTGGCATCGGAAATTTTGTAACATCTTAAAATCATCAACTACACACCACTTGTTCTTACCTTTGCGTAATCCCCACACAATAGACATTAGGGCGTGAATATTAGTAAACTAACCTTAAATATGCCGTCAAATTTTAAACAAACAACCATAAACGGATTTATACACATGTTAGGCCCGAGACAAAAGTATTTGGAGTTCGCCAGAGGAGCTGTCCAACCAATTGCTCTGTGCTCGGCGTTAGTTGGACTAAACTTTAAGATTAAACTAATATGATTTCTTAATTTCATAATAAAACGCATAAAACTTAAGGCAATATACACATAGTACATCCTCAAGTCAAATATACACAAATTCTCGGAAGAATTTCATCAAGAAGTCTATCTATTTTGTTTTTACTTCTATACCTCAACTTGGGCGCCATATATAGAAGGGCTTGCAAACAAACCAATGAAAAACTACCGGAAACAAGAAAACGATAAAATAACAAAATACTTAAAGAACGTAACAAATATTTTATGACGCAAGACAATTTTTCTCTTGGCAAAACGTCACTTGCGCCATGATTTAGGTTACAACCACGACCAATAATCATTATTGTCATGAATTATGACATACTCGTGGCGAAATTATATTTAGCCACATATTATGCCGTGCTAAATATTTTTTTTAGCCACGACTTTACATCTTGTCCAAGGCAACATATTTCTTTAACCACGAAGCTTCCAACAATCAATCGTGGTGGAAATCTCCTTAGACTTAAATAAAGATATGTTCATCTTAAGGCAAGCGTAAAAATTATTTTTTTTTTTTGAAAAACAAAATACAAAATTTGAATGAAATTTAACTAAAAGTAGATAATATGAAAATAATTTTAAATATAAAATTTATAAAATATTTTGAATAATTTAATAAATATTTGGTATTCTTTTATTTAGTTTAGTAAGAAATTTTAAACTTTTATAATATCATACACAACTAAAGAAAATTTTTATCATCTAAGTTTTTGATTGTTTTTTTTACAAACCTGAATTTTGTTTGTGGTTTATTCATAACAACGATAATTTAATAAATGAATTTGAACATATAATTCTATGTTTTAAAGTCGTGAATTTCTCTTAAATTGCTTTATTTTATTTTTTTGTTAAAAATTTATAATCTTGAATAACATTCTTAAAAGACCGTATCACATTTAAAGACATAGTATATCAAATACAATAAGTAACTTATTTTTCACCAATCATTGAAAAGTTTAAAATTAATATATTGTTAAACTGTTTCATTCAAAAATTGATTTATAAATTGATTTACAAAATATATATAGAAAAACTTGAATTTGAGATAAAGTTTAACTTGTTAAAAAATACATTTTGGAGATTTTTTTAGGATTAAAAAAAAAGACAGTTAGATTAAAAAAATGATAAATAAAATTAGTACGCTAAAAAATAAAAGTAAAAAAAATGATCTCCAACAAATCGATAAGAAAAGAAAAAAAAATTAAAAAAAATTGTTAAAAAAATCAATATAGAGACCTTTTTTATTGAAAATGAGCGCTTCACGGAGAAAAGTAAAATAGAGATTTTAATAATAAAGTCACATGTGTAAATAATTTGAAAAATTTGAGGAAAGAATCGCTCAAGAATAACGAAGAGAAATCAGTTTAGAGAAAACATAAATTCTATACGACAATCTTTTATGTGTTTTGTTGGCAAAAAATGACCACATTTTGGTTAATAGTGACCATTTTGAAAACATAAGGAAAAAATGGTCATTTTTTATTAATAAGAAATGGTCATATATATTTATACTCCCTCCTATTCACTTTTTTCTTCCATATTTTCTTAAACGGATTTTTCAGGTTTTCTTCTCCTTTCTTATTTTGGAAATTTGTACTCTTATTTTATTTATCCCTCTCTCCTATCACCAAACGCCACCCAACTCATTTACTCATATTTTATTACTTTCCTTAATGTTTTGGACCCCACAATTCCTTATTTAACTCTTAATTATTCATTTTTCTTTCCTATCACCAAACCCCACACTACCCTTTTACTCCTATTTTATTCTTTTCCTTAAATCTGGTGGTCATAAACAAGGAGAATAAAATAGAGATTAGGAGGGAGTATACATGAAAGAGTTTTTTTTAGCGTCCACATCATCAAAAATTAATTTAGAAAAGTGTTATAAATAATACTCCCTCCTAGCTAGTCGCTCATTTCTTCCCCTTTCATTTTGCACAAAAAATACGGAAATGGTTTTGAAACACATAAAACACCCTAACCCACATGCAAATGAATTTAGACCACACAAAACTATCCAAAAAAGAAAAGGGGGGAAAATCCGACTACCATGAGAAAGGAAAGAGGGAATAAATGAGGGACTAGAAGTGAGTATTTTTAATATAAAAAATAAAGTGGGGAATCATTTAGTTACTATAATATATATTTTCCTATACTATATTCAAGAGATGTTTCTAATCTATATCTATATCTATCTATATCTATATATCTATATATTATATATTATATTATATTATATTATTATATAAATATATAATAGAAGAACCACTAGATATTTTACTGTATACGTGTCGCATTATTATGCAACGATTTCCCGCCTAACACTTCCTTTTTTTTTTTTTTTTTTTTTTTTTAAAATTTCTTAATTCTAACCCTAATTCTAATACTGCAACCTTTCTTATATCTTTCTCTCTCTTCCTCTTCTCATCCCCTGTTTACCCTCATCCCTCCTATTTTCCTATTATCCTCCACTGCTCCACTGCTCCACCGTTCACTTCTCTTCATATTCTGCCTCTCTATCATCTACACTCTTCATGTTCTACATTTTTACCATGGTTTATATCGGTTGATGAAGCAATTTGCAACAGTTCACCATGTTTCTATAGATCACAATTTACAATTAAAGAGGTAATTAATTAGCATCCTGATATCTTTTATGGTTAATAGCTTCATCGGGCAAGGTAGATAATTTGTTGTTCTGATCGACTTTTCATGTACTGTGTGTAAACCAAACTAAGCAAATTATTCCATACGCTCATTTTTTCATCATTAGGGCAAATATTGAATTACTCTATATATAAATCAGACATGATTGAAGATTCGTCATCAAAGAGCGAATTTCCATCAAGCTATTCATTCTCGGCTCATCATGATTATTAATTACTCATTTACTCCGTAGTTGTATATTCACAAGTAACTATTTTTTATTAATTGCTCTACTATTTTCTTATCTATTTCTATTCATTTACTTGAATACACTTTTATCTTTTATACACACACCAACAAAACGAACTTGTGTCGTGGTGTAGTCCCGACACCCACTATTACTTTACTTGAATACATTTTTGTGCATTCTAATTGTTTGATAAATTGCCACGATAAGACTTTGGCTTCTAACTGACGATGTTCTTGAGGTTGGCCTTCGAACCTTCTACGCATTTGGTAAATTCAACATCCCATACCGTTGTTAAATTTTAGACCCTGTAATTTCACAGTTTGGAATATTGATCAATATCCGACTACCTGCTATGTTTGATAGTGTGTAGACTTAATTTCATTTACAATATTGTAATGGATGTTAGGCTTGCTTGTGACAAATTAGTTTTAATAGTTGTTGATTTTTCCTGCAATTTGCTTGCTTGTGAATTGATTTCATTTGCAAAATTCCGTCATGGTGTTATACGACCTACATGAGCTATACTCTTTAAAACAAACAAGGGGTTTTTAAAACCGGGTTGTCTTACATAACATCTAACCAAATAATAAAGTACGGAGTACTTGATTTAGCTTTAGGTCCGTAATCCATATCAAATAAATAAAACCGGGAGGCTTTAGAGAAGTTGATAAAAATTTGAAAGATCAATGAAGTATTGCTGTATATTAATCTGTATCCTCAAGATCAATGAAGGTTTTAGAGAAGTTGATAAATTGTTTCTACTGATATGCGAGGTCGAATTGTTGCACTGAAGACACATTAGTAATGCTCTATATTCATCAATTGTCTTTCAGGATAGTATGCTTTTGATGCCGAGCAACTTATTTCTCAGTCGAGAGGAGCAAATTTCAATCAAATGTAGCCATTTATAAGGAAATATAAGATCAAGCCCGAGCAATAAATCTTCCAACAAATGTGGGTATCTTGATTTTCATCTTACGTTCTTACTTGTGATCATTTTTGTAGCTTTTCATATTTTTTTGTCGATAGGCGTTAATTTTTTTGTTATGCCTGTTCTAGAAGTAGGTGAATTTTAAGAATTGAGGTGTAAATAAAACTCCCACTACCATTATTATGTAGAGTTCATTAGCTGATATCCGCATTATTTGCACATTCTACTGTTGTACCAATTCAATAACTGATATCTTCTACTTTAACGAGTTTGGGTGACGGACCGGGTTCTAACTCTGATGCTTTGTATCCAATTGTACATGGGTCATATGGATGATCCTATTTTTTTTATTAGTTTTACGCTTTTATTATGGCTTTATCTATTTGTCGTATTTGTTTATGAATGTTTGTACTTACAGTTGTGTTATTTATGTTCAGAATTTTATAGTGTGGCAAGTTAACTTACAAATGGACTTTTTGGATAAATAAAAGGATTAGGATTGGAAGGATATGAAGCAAATTAAAAGAAGACAATATATGTGCAGCCCAAGCGCAACTGTGCAAGGCAGTATATAGTTCATATTACCTCACATTTGTGTACATGCGTAATGTCACGGAAGTTACTACATTGAGATTGACATGGTAATGGAAGTTTAACTCCTCTCTATGTAATAAATAGACATTATTGTTATTGTTATTGATTATGTCAAACTATACTTATCGTCATATATCAATTATGATCCTCTTCATTTCCTCTCTCTCCATTTCCTCTCACAAACCTATTTAATAATATTATCCTCTCTATACTCTATTAACCTTATATTTTTATGCATAAATCGTGAACCGTTTGATGTTGATAGAATACAATCTCGTCCGTCGAAAGAAAATGGCCTCTCCATTTCTTTTGAGGAAATGAAGAGGATTTTGACTCGTCATATATGTGCTTTGAGGGCAAATATGTACGACCAATCTTTGGAATACTTCTTAAATACTCACCAAATATGTACTTTCTCCTATTATTATGCAATATTACATTGTTACTCTCACATTGAGCCGGGGAAAACCGTCTTCTATTACATGACCTTGAATTTATTTAATGTTGCCCTCACATTTACCAAACGTATTCTATTACATTGCTTTTGTATCGAGCTCTCCCTCCATATCTTTGTGATGTTCCCACTTTATTAAAATATACTCCTCACATATATTCAAGAAATGAAAACATTACTAAAAACAGAGGGAGTACAATGGTATAACCACAAAATTTTAAAAGTTAATTATACATGTTATTTATCTATGCCCGTGCAACTTTGCACGGGTTCTAAACTAGTTTTATTATAGATAGATACGGTCGCAGAAGAAAAGCTGTAAAATATTTAGTACGATTGAATACATAACCGTTCATCGTCATCTTATAATCATCAACATCGTCTGGACATTCAACCCCATGCACCCACAACAAAATCAAGCTTACTTTGGGTACCGTTCATAAGCCAAAACCAAAAAGAGGCCCAAAATGATTTCTACATGCAAAGCTACTACACATTTACATACACATAAGAGCATAATAAAGAGAACGAAACGAAGCACCATCTATTCCAAGTACAGCCCAAATTTGTAGGTTTTAGAGGGAGTGCAATCGAAGTTCTTGTCGCCCCCAAACCCAAACTTGGTGTTGTATCCAGGATACTTGCTAGGTTTGAATTTGACTTCCTGAATTAGTCTTAGGCCTTGATCTGACCCTATTTTCGGAATGTCCCATTGCAGGAAATATCCATTAGATTTTTGAGTAATGTGTATTTCACCATCTTCATTTATCATCTTCTTCGCGTTTCTTAAGAACCCTCTTATCAGCTCCTTGTTTGCTCTTCAAAAAATAAATCAAATTGTAATTAACTTGATTTATCATCAGAATTTTGACATACAACAATCAAGTATTAAGCAGTAGTAAACAGGTAAGGTGGCCTCATATTGTGCCGCGTTCACCCCCTCATGCCATAAAGAATGTCAAGGGCAAACAGGTGAACGCGGCACAATATAACGTGCAAAAATATGATAATGTGTAGTCTGCATATTATTTCGTATACTTTGCTAAAAGCGGAAAGGAAAAGAAATTAGCTTACCGCATATCAGCATCAGTTCTACCAAATTTGCCACAATGCGGGAAATTGAAAATGATGCGATCAAATTTTAGGATGCCAAGTGCAAGATCTTTAACCATTGTCCTCGCATTGATGCCATGGATGATCATGCCACCTCTGTTCTCCACCTCCATTTTGTTGTTCAAGAACTTGCCATAATTTTCAATCAAAAATTCTGTGTATTCAAGTAATGGATCACATAAGTGACATAACAATGTATGCATAATGCATGTCGTCTAAAGTTCACAAATTAAGTACACTAGTGTAAATAATGCACAATCTATTTCATTTTTTACGGAGAAAAAAGATACATACTAGTATTTTTTTAGCCCAAAATAAAGTTAAAGAGTACGATTTATTTTTCTCTCCATTTCCCAAAATTTACTATAACTAATTAATAAAACAATCGGAAATTTCCTACGGTATCCCTTAATTTTGTCAGATTTTGCATAATACCCCTAACTTTTAAGAATCTAACAAAATTATTAATAAATATGAAATAAAAATTAAAAGTAGGGGTACCATTGGAAATTTTCGAGATTTTTAATTACTAATTTATTATCACTTCATCAAAACTTAAAGTCCATTTAACGATCGTTACATTAGGGGTCCTATGGACACTAAATCGGAACATCAGGGGCTATAGAGAGATTCTTAAAAATAGGGTAGCATGAGAAATGACAAAATTAAAGAGTAGCATGAAAAATTTCCGTTAACTTTTAAATCTTCTTTCAACAAAATTGGACTGTTGAGCGGAAATGGAAGGAAATAAACAATATCAAAATTGGTCATTAAGCAGCTACATGCATCATGCATGCAGGCAAATAAATCAAAAATGAAGCGCAATGGGCATGGAATAAACAATTAACCCGTCTTTCTTAAAACGGAAATATTATATATATATATACCTTGAGAGTTGAGAGAAGTGGCAATGATGTTGGAAGCATTAGAACCGAAAGCCACAGCCAAACAAGCGGAAAAGGAAAAATCGCCTTCACCAACTAACAAAATCTTGTGTTTACTTGTATACGGTCCTATCCTCTTAATTGATGTATCTTTAGACGACACATTGTTACAAACCTTGTTAATCATCTCTTTCTTAACAAGTACCACATTTTTGTCAGAAACTTGTACTTGTACTTGTTTTTTCCCCTTTTTCTTTGCAACTTTCGGTTGCACTGCGCTCAAATCAACCATGACGGACGATTGAGCTTGAGGGTTGTCGTCATTGACATTACTGGAGTTCGAACTTGAGACGTATTGGGTTTCGATTTCAGGAATGGTAATGTAGTGGCTAAGTTGATCATCTTCTTGGTAGCCATGGTGGGTTTTCCTACTCTCAGGTTTCTCACCTTCTTGTTTTGGGCGAAACCATTTCCATATGTAAGAAAATACTTGACCCATTTTCTCTATGTTTGTTATTATGAAAAGAAGAGCAAGATGTTGGCTTGGCTATTTATATTAATTATTAGCCCTTTTCAATAACCTAGATGGCTAGAAACATTGGTTCAAAGTTATGCCCTTGCAAGTTATGCTAGTGCATAACCCTTTTTTAAGGCACACGTTTAAAAAATTGTTTGAATAAAGGTAAAATATAACCCGAATCCAAAATAGTCACTGAACTTACGGCCGGAATTCGACTTAATTCGCTCGATCCAATGGGTCGAATATAAGTTATACGAAGTATATCATATTTATATTTAAAATATTAAATATTTATATTTATATATTACCAAGTATATGTGAAGTAAATTACAAACACGATTAAAAATCTAACTTTATACAAAATTTGTATCTTTTAATAATAAATAAAATATTAATAAAAATAAAGTTTTTTTTATTATAAATAATTATTTCGATGTATATACTGTACTAACTACTAAGTCAAGAATATGATGAAAATATTATTATCATATACTATGTGCTCTAACATTGACCTGTATGGCTGTATTTAACTTAACCGGTAACCCCTATAACCTGATAACCATAACTCTGTCCAAACCTATATAATGTTATTATAAATTCGGTGTATAAGGCCTTGTCAATCAGTGTATAAGTTATTATAAATTCGGTTTAAAAATATATTATTTCAGAATTTTCACAACGATAAAAAATAAGCGAATTATACTATTAAATAACAACATAGTTGAGATAATGTTTCATATTTAGCAATAAAAATTCTTGTATGTTCGAAAAAGGATTGGGTGAATTCAAATTTCGAATTAAATTTAATTCACCTAATGAATCAGATTTGAGTGTGGGTTAAATTACTTGGATCAGGTCATCAATAGGTCTTACTTATGACAAACATATCCGTTAAAAGTTTGTGATGGGTCAAAAGCTTGTGACGGGTTAAGTATCACTCAAATGGTCACATGAGTAGATAAGACAAAAAGTATAATGCATAGGAAACCACAAGCGACTTGTCTTTATATCCTCCATGTGAGTTTTATTTAACCCGTCATAAAATTATGACGGATTGATATTAATCGTCACAAATGAGAATTTGTGAAGTACTTCCTCCATTCAACTCCATAAGACCCTTTTCTTTTTTCACGTTTGCCAACGCGTATTTTACGCGGTAAATATCGTTAGCACGTATTTGAAAAAAATTATAAAAGTTAGATATTTTTAATGTACTCGTAAAGACGAATCAAAAGATCTGACATGAATATATTTTCATTTACGTATTGAGAGAAAATTGATAGTGAATGCTCACTTGTAAATACTCCCTCCATTCAACTTCACTTTGCAACTTTCTATTTTGCGCACTATTTACAAGCGAACATTCAACTTCAATTTTCTCTCGATACATAAGTGAAAATATATTGATATGGGATCTTATTTAATTTGTCTATAAGAGTATATTAAAAATATCTAACTTTTATAATTTTTGCAAATACGCAGCTAATGATATTTATCATGTAAAAGCTGCGTTGACAAACGTGATAAAAGAAACTTGTAAAATGGAGTTGAATGGAGGGAGTAATACGTAAATAAAAAAGGGTCTTGTGAAATTGAATGGAGGAAGTAGTATTTACTTCCTTCATTCAACTCCACTCTACCACTTTCAATATTCTACACTATTCACAATTAAACATTCAATTTTAAGTTTCTTTCAATAAATAAGTGAAAATATATTTATGTGGGGTTTTGTTTGATTCGTCTTTACGAGTACATTAAAAATATCTTTTTATAATTTTTGCAAATACATAGCTAACGATATTTACCGTATAAAACACGCGTTAGTAAACATAAAAAAATAAAATGGTAGAGTAGAATTGAATGGAGGAAGTATTATTTAACCAACAATAAATACACCCATTTTTAAAGAGAATTTGGGAAAAACTTAAGTCGTACTGGTTACGCCTCATTTAAATTGGCTACGGTGTATTGGAATTGGTGAACTTGATGTAGTTGCCGAAGAGACAGTTAAATGACTTGTCCACAATCAATCAATACATGCCAATTTATTGAGAAATAGGAACATACATCGGATGTACTACCTCCGACCTCATTAGTTTTTGAGCTTATGTGTATTTTTTCTGAGCTTTTTAAAGTTTATAAGTTACCTTTTAATTTTTTGCCGTCAAAACTCAAATTTAACTGAGCTTATATGTAATGTTTTTGAGTTATATTATAATTTTTTGAGCTTAATTTTTTGAACTTTAAAACAAAACTCGAAAACTTTATTGTAATGCTCAAAAACTGAGCAATTGGTGGTAATACATCGGATGTATAATCCACTTACTGCAATTTATTTCAATCAATCAAAATACATCCCTATTTTTTTTTTCCAGGAGGACCCAGGCACGTTGCACTTCTCTCTGCGCATGCTATCAATGGTGAAGCACTAGGAAAACTGGAGAATTATCTCAATTTTATTACACAAATATAATCAAATTCTCACTCTAGATATACATTATCCGTCTAAAGCTGCAAATAGATAGTGTTTCTCTCATAAAAAAAAATGGATAGTGTAAATGGGTGAAAAATAGATACCCACCTGCCCTTTTACTTACATTTTATAAGAGAGTCACTATCCGTTTACAACTTTAAATGAATAGTGATCGTCTACAATGAAACTGATTGATTTTAATATAAGGATATGATACGAAATACAATTGTAACTAGTGTTAAACCCGTGCAAAAAATGCACGGGACGTAGTAACAATCGCTAAAATTAGATTCGTAAGCATATAAATGAGCATGATTAAATTTCCAAACTCGTGACAATTTAAAAAATTCACAATTGAATATTCGACGTATATGTTATTACGATTGTTACTACGCTAATCACTACCATACGATACAAATTGTCCAACAAATGTAAAAGTAATATGAACTTTACAAATACTCAAAAATTTCTTGGTAAACTACGTTGGCTGTAATATTCGATGTACGCTTGTTACTACCGCAGATTAATAGTTTAAGGCCTTGTTTGCTTGTAACCCTCGAGATCGCGACATAAAGTTGTCCATGACTGAAGACCGGTCTTGGAAGATAAATGCTCACTTGAGATAAGGACTAGCCCTGGCTTTTGTTTATTGTCATGGCAAAACAAACATCAATGGGAAATTGTCTTCTACTAAACCGGACTGGAAATTTACTGGAATCTGAAGGAGTGAGTGTAATGCGGGCAATGTGCACTCTATCGCATTTATGACTACCAGTCAACACTGTACAGCTAATTACGCGTCTCCCTAAATCTGTCACTATTATTCTGGTACCATTGCACAACCCACGCGATTGATCAATATTTCTAAGGAGTATAACCATAGCACTGACTTTCAATCTCAATTCATGGTTTGGGAGGCCAGAACATTTAATACTGTTCAAGAATTCTGTGGAGTAAAGGGCGGGCTCGCCCATAGTTCTATCATCTCTACTTACGTCATCAGAGCTTAAGTAAATTCTCTCTTCCTCATGGATAAGAGATAACACATAATCATTTACATCTTCAACTATTTCGTGAGTGGGTGCAAGAATTGCCCTTTCTTGAAGATAATTTGGGTCCTATAACCGATTTTGAAGATCAGGATAAGTGATATCTACTAAGGAGGCAATGGGATTAGTCACGTGTTGAATAAGTAAATCGTCGGGGAACTCTATGTCAACCTCAGCATCACCATCATTTGGATCC
Organism: Silene latifolia; assembly: GCF_048544455.1. NCBI lineage: Eukaryota > Viridiplantae > Streptophyta > Magnoliopsida > Caryophyllales > Caryophyllaceae > Silene > Silene latifolia. The sequence goes on from NW_027413701.1 coordinate 2,634,200, forward strand.
CCGACCAACTCATCTCCAATTTTCAGAATCCACTCCGAGAATTTCCTTATCTCATCTACATTAGTGTCTTCACTTCCGGCTTGTAAGCGCATATTTTTAGTCAATGTAAGCACCTGAAATTTAAGACATACACATCTTAAAACATTGAAAGAAAATATAAATTAATTGAATAGCGTTTTAGTACCCATTTGGAAACTAAGTTTTGAACATACCTTACATGAACTCCACAAATACGACGAACAAAGAGAAGCATGCACAACACCAGCCCTGCTCCCTTTGGAAACAACCGGTAATGTTTGGCGAAAATCGCCACCAAAAACTACCACTTTCCCGCCAAATGGTAGTGTTGCATTACGCGCATCTACAACACGCATGACGTCTTTCAAACTTCTATCAACAGCCTCGAAACCATGGTTATGGGTCATCGGCGCTTCGTCCCATATAATGAGCTTCGCTCTGATCAGCAATTCCGCTAAATCACTACCAGGTTTAATTCTGGGGAAAGTGGAGTTCTCGGTGAGATTGATTGGAATGCGAAGTCTCGCGTGCGCTATTCTACCACCAGGTATCAACGTTGCTGCAATTCCGCTAGATGCAACAGACAAAACAATTTCACCCTTGCTTCTGAGGGCAGCACATAAAGTTCGCTAGATGAATGTTTTACCAGTCCCCCCATAGCCATACACAAAAAACACCCCTCCTTGATTAGATGCAATAGCTTCCATAATTTTATTATAGACCGTCGTCTGCTCATCAGTCATTGAAGATAGTTGAGATGCATGTTCTGCCTGGAGCGATTCTTTGTCATAAGACAACTCATCCATAATCATCGTGTTCGCGTGATGTGTTGTTGACGATGTATCGGGTAGGGGCATCCCTTCAAATCTTGCTAAACTACTCCCATTTAATTGGAGTGATGCTTTTATGTCGATCAAAGCATAATTTTTCAATTCCTAATCAGTTAGTTCCAAACCTATGATGATGTTTGCAGTGTCATCATAACGTATTGATAACTATTATATGTGCAAAGAATGTAAATTAGATGAACTAAATAGAAAGCAATATATTAAAGTAGTACCTCGGTTTTGAAGAATATTACGTTGCATGTGAAGGATATCATCCGCTAGAAGACTCCATGTTGCCTCCCAAACTCTTTTTGGCATGGACAACGTCCCAGATAACAATAAAGTCGCAAAAAGGTTTCTAAGATAAAATCCAGAGGCCCATTCGCTTGCTTGTTCTATCGCATCAATGTACTCTTTGTCGTCACCGATCAAGCCATATGCATAACATACTTCCCTATACGTGTCATAGAGAGTGCCGTTAACCCTTCTTATGTCCTCGTAACTTTTGGGTCCCTTTACATGGTTCAACATGGTTCTCATGAAATATAATTCACCGCAAGTCGGCGGCACATGTTGCAACCTGCCTATCTTAAAATTCTGTTTTCTAAGGGTCCACTCTCGCTGATCTTTATTCCACACAAATTTAGTTGGGAATTGACAATACAATAAGCCCTTCGCTATCTGCAACTCTTCTTCTTCACTACTGTTAACTTTCATCCAAGATAGAAACTTTGACACTCCCATCGATGATTTCTATAAGACCTCGTCAATAGGATCTTCATCATCAAACACAACGCTCTGTTCGCCAGGAAGGTGAAACTGCAGCCTTTCTACTGCGGGAGTCCTGTAGTGAATGTCAAACACGAATATCCTCCAAACAGCCTCACATGCTGAAAGGTACCTACAATCGTAGTATCGTTTAATCTCGTCCACCTGTTCAGAAAATTGGTCGTTGCGGCGTTGATAAGAGGACTGCATTGTCACTCGATCAGATCCCTTATTTATATACTTGAAAAGATACTTGATCGCTTTAGACTGGTTACACCACTCCACATTGATATGTGCACGATATTTCAGCAATAAGTACGGGTTATTTGGCATGACAGATCCATTGTCAAGTGCCACTTTGTCCTTATATATTTTTGGTCCTGTTTTACTTCTCTTATAAATAGGATAACCGTGTTTGCCGATAGTTGTTCTTTCGGTACACTTTTTGGGGAAATGTTTTGAGCATGTAGACCCAACCATACACGGTGATCGTGGTTTTGCTGTTCCACACGGTCCGTGAATCATGTGTGTACAAACGACGGCATGTAACACAGGATTCTCAACCGGATCGGGGATCTCCGCTGAAATGATTTTATCGATATCCGCAGCTTCAGGGAACTTGTCTTCTCGATGTAAGAACAAAAGGATATGAGCATGTGGAAGACCACGCTTCTGAAATTCAATAGTATATACAACTGTGATAGAATTACGCAAACATATTAGATTATATATTACGGCTCGATAAAATATGTCCAAATATTAAACCCGAGATGAAAGATGCGACTGCTCTAACCTTACCAAAGATATGGCGCTCTTTTAAATCAATCATCAACTCTTCGAGCTTAATCTTGAATATGCGAGACAAAATATCAGGACGATCCTCGGGATTAAGTCCCCTATTTCTAACAAACCGGGTGATTTCCGGCCACTTAGGATTGCACGTAAATGTGATAAATAGATAAGGATAACCGAACCACCTACAAATGGTCATAGTATCAAGGTAGTTTACTCTCATATATGGGCCACCTCCCACCAAAGAATAAGGAACAATAAGACGACTACCGGCGGAAGACGGCTCAACATCCCATCGTTCAACAGCTCTTCTAAGATTATTGTAATTGTCCACGCGAAGAAGATCTTGGTTGTAGCGTATAAACTTTAGTCTATGAGATTCAACCGATGCAAATCCGTCAACTAAAAACTGGTGATAGGCTTTACCGGATTGTAATGAGTTGGAAATTCAAGCGATAGTGGTCTATCCGAATACGGAATGCATACCACTCTCTAAGTGTTAATTTATCACTCGGATTTTCATAATTGCTATTTCGAAGAGAATTTTCAGAGTGAGAAATTCCCAATCGGTAACCGTCTTCCCCGCACGGAAATAATAAAGGATACTGGAGCACCATGAATAATGGGTGTAACTCAGATATACGTTGTAAACTTCCGCATGACTTTTGTACAATAATATCTCGTTTATCCATGTTTGGACCTAAATCACCCTCAGTCAATGCTGCTACCACTGAAACCGTTGGACGATTATACATTCTCCCATCTCTGTCTCTTCTACAGATGAGTCTGATACTCACGTCGACGTTTTCATCGGAAGACAATCTGTCCCTAGCCATCCTAAATGTCTTTGCAACAGGATTATGTGAGTCGACCATCTTTTGCAGTAATTCAATCAGCTCATCGTTAAATCTCTCCGGAGTATCGTGGCTGCATTCATAGGTAATTAATAATAAGTTGTGTTTATTTATATTGGGTAACTAAATACCAAAAGATCGATCTTTACAAATAATGTGTTAAACTAATATTCTAACGTATTTGTCTTGTATATGACATACCTGATTGCTTTTTTCCGATTTTCAACTTCTTCTTCTGTGTCATATAACTGACAAAATTTAGGAGTTGCTCCGGTTGACGGCAACAAACTTCCTATTCAGTGAATATTTTGGCCTCCCATCCTGAATGTGTAGGGACCTCGACCTTGATTGACGGAATGATCAATCTTTCCACCCATGGATGTGAAAGAAAACATCCCGTTATAAGCCCGGATATTCTCAATAAAATGCTTACTAAATGGATGTTGTCTACTTAGTAGAGACTTTAGGAGTTGAGGCGGTTCTTTTAACCATGGAAGCTTAACTTTGCCATCAGAGCAACACAATGAGAACTTAGGGCATCGAGTACCCTTTTTTTCTTTTTCCTTTCTTGAAACCACATTTGTGCTCTACATTTTGTGCACTCGTATTCTAGGTCACCAATATCCCAATATCCTTCGAGTACTGAAACATTAAATGTCACAATAATATGGAAAAGTTAAATAGTTTGATTTATATAGCTATTTAAATCAAGTTATAATACATCGATCATTAGCAAAAAATAAAATGACCTCCGTCGTTCCCTTGGGAAGATTGATTTGGTTGACTTCGGGAACATTCTCCGTGTGAGCGAAATGAGCTCGTTTCACGTCCAGTGAATACTTCTTGGTTTTCAGAAACTAAACCACTAAAGTCATCATAAGATTCATCAAAGGCTGAACATAAATCTCTTACTAATCGCTCCATCACATCTGGTGGACTATCGATACCTAAGTAGTCATGTTATAAACAACGGAGTTAGGATAAAAGCACGTAATAACAATAACGATTGTTATATACAAATTGTTAAGATAGTATTCAATAATAATTTAAAACAAAATAACCATCGTTAATGAATTGGGAGGATTAATTTTCTTGGCCGAAGGAATATTCTCCGCGTAAAGCAAATGACCACCTACCATGTCCGGTGACAGCTACTTGACTTTCTGGTATTGAAGGTCTACATTCGTCGTATGATTCACCAAAGGTTGAACATAAGTCTCTTACTAATCGTTCAACTACATCTGGTGGACTATCGATACCTGTGAAGTAATGCAATAAACACCAGTTTAGAGAGTAATAAAACTTATACTCGATTTGTTAAATATTTTATTTATAATAGACGACATTTTATATACCTGTGGTGGTGGAAGTAAGTGGCGTGGTTGGAGTAGAATATTGAGGATCTATTTGCACAGATACAGCTGATGTCACTCGTCTTGCTTGTCGTCTAGTCGAAGCTAATATATACGAAATGGCTATTAGATTAGTTTTTTTTTTTGTTATAGCCATTAATAAATTTTTTCCATGTTAATAACTAATACACAAAATGAAAGTTATTTAATATTTTAATTACGAATAATAATTAAAAATATAAATAAGACAAAAATAGTCGTATTTATGTAAATCATATATGTACGGGTCCGATATCCGATGGCATCCGAAAAATATTGAGCCATATTTTTGATAAGTATAAAACAAAGCCCAACCCAATGCAATAATATAGGTGACAATGGTCCAACTATTATTTAGATCCATAACTGAAACCCTAATAACTCGTCCCTTATATACTCGCAATAACCTACCAACCCTCTTATTACCACACTTCTATTTCTTCGGCCGTCACTCTCCCCTCTCACTAAACTCTTCATATGCAACTTATTGAAAGTATAGATCTAAACTTTGAATTACTCGTTTAGATCTGCCTTAACCCAGAAAAAAACACATCAATCTCCACACTTTTAATTTGAAGATCTGCGCCGTCTATGATCGTTCATCACTGATTATGAAATTTTTTTATGTTCGTTGGTTTCCCGTCGTTTATTGCCATTGTCAGTTCGCTTAACTCGGTATGTAAACTTCATATCCATTTAACTATTCAAGTTTATGTTGATTTCATTGTAATTATAATTTTTCTTGATACTTTTTCAAATTATAGCTTGATTTTTGTTGAAGGCTTTGGTAGATCTGACCATTTTTATCTTAAAACTCATCTATGAATTTATAGTTTTTACTATCAATATTTTCGCTTAATTTAAGGTAATGGTTTTATTGATTTAGCCATCATGGTTTAATTGATTATGGATCTTGATTTTCCTAAAAAAATTGTTGCATCAGTCGAAAATTTTGTGCATGTTTAGTTTATGTGATTTATTTGTTATTTCATGTTCATTGTTAATTCGAAAATGATAATCAAAATTTTCGTGTTCATTGTTAACTATTGAATTTATGGATTAACAATTGAATTTTCTGGGTTTGGGTTAATAATTGATTGGGTTAACAATTGAATTTCTGGGTTAACAAGTGAAAATTCATGGGTTAACAATTGAATTTCTGGGTTCATCTCAATTTGATACACTAATTTCTGGGTTTGAAACCCATAAATTCAACCCCAAATGATGAAATCACCAACCCGAGTCTGAACCGGAGTCTGAACCTGAGTCTGAACCTGAGTCTGAACCCGAGTATGAACCAGAGTCTGAACCCGAGTCTGAACCCTAGTCAACCGAGTCTGAACCCTAGTCAACCAAGTCTGAACCCGAGTCAACCGAGTCTGAACCCGAGTCAACCGAGTTAATACCCAGATATGCACCATAATACCCAGATATGCAACATAATACCCAGATATGCAACTTAATACCCAATACCCAGATATGGAACTTAATACCCAGATATACAACTCAAACTTTAACTGACCAAAACCATAATCCTAAATAATTTGAAAACATACCCAATTCTGTGTAATTATTTTTAAAACTTCTGTTCTAACGATTATGTTTTGATTTCTCTTAGGTTGTTTTAAATGGTAAGCAATCAGAGTATGCCTACACTTATTGAGATAAGTACAATTACTGTCATTTACATTGAACAATTGTTGAATTTCATTTTTTTTTTATAGTTGACGTAATATTCTGATTCACTCATACTAAGCATTTTTATTTCAATGCCTCATCTACATCATAAAGAGAATAGGGATTAATGATGATTTATTTGGGATATTTTCACAAAAGTTAAGTCACCAATTTTCATCTTTTTCATCTTTTTTATCTATTTTTATTAATTATTTATTTGTATATATTATTGTTAATTAAAAGAATTTGCCAAACTAAGTATTCTATTTTATTGAATTTTCAGGTTCTGCTTTATATTTATTTTGTTATGTTTGGATGATGGCTGAACACAGAAGCTCTGTGTTTGAGATATAATTTTCGAGGCCTGGAAAGATAAGTATATAAAACTTCTTATGAATGCTTACTTGTTTCTTTTCCATTGAAGTTCTTCCGCTTCTGTGTTGAGTTTGTGTTGTTTCCTTTTTCCATTGCTTAAACTTTTGCACATCTAATGTCGTTATCTTCCTGAGTCCTCGCTTCTTCTTTTATTTGTTATTCTCTCTTTGCTGATTTCTGTTTTGTTGTACTATTAATTAAGAGGATTACTTGAGCTTTTCTCTGAAATCTTTAAGGAGCTTAGGAAATTAGTGAATGATTGTGAAGTTGTGTTTTTGGTATATAAATAAGTGGAAATAACCACTGTTAGTGGGGATATGTTAAAGGGGTAGTTAATGACTTTGTTCATCATGAGCAACTTAACTTCTTGTTAGTGGGATCATGTTAATGGAGGTAGTGAATAATTTTTTTTGGCGCCTTTTTTCGAAATTTTGCGGGTGAAAATTTTAAAGATATTTAAATTTCATTTTGCAAAAGTTTTTTGTTAATTGAATAATGTCATTTTTAACCCCACACTCCTATTTATTTTGTCACTTAATATTTTTGTCATCTATTTTGGAACACGACTGCCTTTATTTTGTCACTGTTTCTGATTGTTTTTTTTTGGTCTCATTTTTTTGATATTGACTAATTCACCAATTATTAGGAAAATAATTCTGAAATAAACTTGTGTCGTCCTTCTTTGAAAAGAGAAATTACAACTATAGTTCCGTGTTAAAAAAAAACAGCCATGCTTGAAAATTAAAAAATAATATCCGAATTACTGCCAAATTACGGTAAACTAACTTGAAAGTTGAAAAATAATTTCCAAACTACTATTGAATTACGTCGGACTATAATAAAATATAATGCACTTTAATGCTTCTTATGCCATTCAATTCTTCGCCGATTTCCCTTTTTTTGCTGATGCTTCGTCTTGCACATCTCCGTCCTTGTCTGTCTCAAATAATGCCCTCTTGATTGACGGTGTCAATGACTCCGTGTTACTTCCAGTTTCATTTTCTGCATCCTGCATTTGTTTCTGTTTGCATAAGTTTAAGTTCTAATAGATCATAATAATTTGTGTTAATTTTGCGTTTAATTACTATATTTGGATTGTATTTCATACCAGCAAAGAATCTGATTGTGTTTCACTTGTGATGACATTTTCCTGCGGCCAATTGTTATATATACTTTAAATAATGATTGTTTTAAATCAAGGAATTGTTAAGGAAAATCTGTCAAAGATAGTATAGAAGTGTTGTTTTACCTGTGTCATATTTATTGTTGAAAGCTTTTCCACAGATTCATCGTTATGTATTCCGTTGACAACATTATCATCCTGTAATGGTTCACAGATTTTTTACAATCGCTTAAAAGTGTGTATAATTAATTTTTTCCGATTAATCTTTGAAGGGATAATTATGTTTTACCTCTGCAATGCTGGCGGCTAAGACTTCATTCTCGTATTGAATTTTCTCCTGCACATATCATGTTAATATTTTAACTTCTTTTAAGTAGATTGTATTTCCTAAATGTAAAAAATTTTAAATTCACTACCAAAAGATATCCCATTGAGTCTGGTATTTCACTTGTGGCAGCACTCATTTACTGGTTTTAAAATGCTAAAAATGTTTGCTAAACGATTATTGATATTTGGTAAAATTTAATAAACAATTTAAATTGCTTTATTACCTGTATCATTTTGTATTGTTCAGTCCATGCTTCTATATGTCTCAACTCATCACTGTAGTCCACAGCCGTGTAGCACCTTGAATTTAATTCCAGATTGTACCTTTTGTCAACTATTAACTTGAGTACATACTTCTTTCGTAACATTGAAGTTAGTTCTTGTGGCACTCCTCGGACATCTCCTACCTGTGTATATTTTATATTTAGAGAACTTTTGATGGTATGATTAAGATTATTATATGAAACAAAAAGTATTAGTGTGTAATGTAATTTAGTGATCATACCTGGTGTAGTTTGTCTAAACATTCCAAAGGAGACTTTGCAACCTTTTTTTTGATTTGTTTATCATACATGATTAAATTTTCTTTTGCTCCATTATCATCGCTAATTATAAATCTCACCTTAAATCTGCATGTATAAAATATTATTATGTTGTAAGATATTTATGTATACATAATGATATCGTAGAATCAAAATACACGGGATTTTACCTTGTTGCTCTATTTTCGCAGCCCTCTTCATGTGCTATACAATTTTCGTATGAGCAGTACCATTTGCCATGTCTCTTCCCAACTGGACTTGTACACTTTTGGCATATATTACGGTACCATCCAAAAGTGTCGTCTATTTCATTCAAGTATGCTACTGTCACATATTTGCCAGCCTGTTTTGTACATTTGAGTAAGTATTCAAAAACTAAAGAAACTAATTATAATGATTAATATATTTTCGTGAATCATGTAAATGCTAACCAATTCAGTACACATGATTTCGTGTAGTGTCTTGCAACTTTCATCCAATATTGTCTTGTTCTTGCTTTCAACAACTCATTTACTTCTACCAGGCCTTGCTCTTAATCTGCATTATTTGGTGTGTTAGATGAGGTAAACTTGTTTATGTAGTTTTTATGTTTAAAAAAAATCTGTTTTTTTTTTTTTGCATGTGCCCACCTTGTCCTAATATAATGTGCCTCTGGTATTTCCGGATTAACATAAATCTTGCTCACATTGTCTACAGTTGATAGACGTATATGTCCTCCTATAATTCGAAAGAAATAAGCAAATATTTAGCGTGAATTTAAATTGAAGTAATCTGGAAAATAATGTTTATTTTAATGAACTGGCATTGTAGACGTTACCTTTTGTGACTACCCTTTCCACTCATTGCAAAACAATAATTGGTTTCTCCGGCTTGTAGCGAAGATTTGTTGCTATATGTTCACCGTCTTTAGTGTATGGTCCCCACATCCAAAATGATAATTGAGTATCGCTGCAATTTGGTAAGGATGGTTTTGATAAGTAATGTGACATTTTTTTGAAATCAACTTTGACATCTATAATAATCAACTTTGACATCAAAAATAATTGAGTCTTACTCTTGGTTTGCCAAGTCTAGTGCCATTCTTTTGGAGTTGTTATGTACAAAGACAGCTTTGTAGTCCTCTACTCCTCCTATGACATCTATAATAATATAAAATTTATTTAGTAAATTGCACATAAAATATTAAATTCATTGTGATAAGCATTCAATATGAGATTAAACGAAATTTAAAAAATTTAGTTGTTAATGATGATACCTATTAGTTGCCTTCCTTCTAGTTTGTTACTAATGATATCTTCAAAAGAGACAAACTTAAAACCATGCTTTGGAATTGAGCCACACTCTATTTCATCAATGGTTGTCCGCGTACCAAATCTGATCCGACACTTGTGTGTTGTTGCAATGTTGAATCCGTGGTTACAGACTGTTTGAATCTCCCTATTTTGTATGTCTTCCCTTCTTGAATTTTTCCATCGTATTTCTTGATAAGTGATTTTGTGATTAATCCTTGAATAACATTTTTCTCTTCATCAACCAATAAGAATTCAACTTTCTGAAAATTCCCTTTTCCATGATTATTGTTCCATTCGTCTTTTTTTTCCATTTCCTTATCACCCTTGCTTCTATGTATATATATTAAAGTCTCCTTCTTGAATTTCAGCAATCGTTTTTTGGGTCGGTTGTTCCATTGTTGAATGTAGTTTGTTAATGTGTTGTTTGTTTTGAAATAAGTGGCTGGAAAGTTCTGAAGATTATATGGAGGGAGTTTAATCTGGGTTTTGGGTAGTGTGGGGGTAGTTAATTGATAATGGGAGATTGTGGATTGTGGATTGTGGAGGTAGTAGTGGTAATTTGGTGTGATGAGTGGGAAATTATTTGATAATTTGTAATTTTAATTTAATAACTTAACTAATAATCTATAATTTTAATTTTTATTTAATTAATAATTAATGTTAATAATTAAAATCATTATTGTGTATGTATTTTCAATGAACTACAGTATTAATATTCTGAATATTCTGATTCTTATTGTGTTACAGTTATTCTTATTGTGTTACAGTTGTGGACATAATCTGTAATTTTAATTTACTTAAATTTAATTAATAATTAATGTTGATGATTAATATCATTATTGTATATGTATTTTCACTGAATTACAGTATTAATATTAATATATTCCGATTTTTATTGTGTTACAGTTGTGGACATTCTGAGATTTTATAAAGGTTTATATCGATGATGAATGGGGGACATTATGAGATTTTATAAAAGATGGAAGCCTTGAGGTAGGTATGATTACTATTGGCAGCTAACTAAAATGCCACCCCACAAAAAGTGGTATGGCGGCATTTAGTTATTGTTACCGAGTTTTCATTAAATCTCGCTGATGAGTGGTATGATACCGATCTGAGAGATCTTTCATATTTTTTCATTTTTGTTTAAATTATTTGTTTTTTTTAATTATTTTTTACATTATTGTTTTTTTCCTCTCGTTTTGATGTAAAGCAAAACAAATTGGAAGCAAAGGTCGTCCAACATTTGATGAATATAGCGGATTGTAATTTGTATATCTTCCTCTAATTTACTTTATGATTTTTAGATTTTATTTATCTAATTTGTAATATTTTATTTCGTAATAATGTAATTTTATTTTATTTTTCAATTTTAGAGTCAATATCGTTTTTGTATTAGCAGCCAGAATCATTCGACTTTATTTAGACCGATCAACACCAAATATATGGATTTCTCTATTTTTGAGAGCGATTAATTCATGAAATTTTGGTAGGGGTCGACATTACTTATAATTTCTAATCTTTTGTCAAACTATCATAGAAAATTATTGTAATTTTGTTTTGTAAATCGTTTTTGGATGTAGTTTTTTTTAGTCAGAATATTTACACGGAATAAATAACAACTATTGTTGAAGACGGAAATTAACAGCAAAATATAAGCAAATGTGGAGAGAGAGTAATTAATTCCCAAAAATTTAGTAAGGGCCCACCAATGCTGATTTTAAGCAACCAATAGAAATCTAGGAAAGAACTCAGCTTTTATACTAGGTAGATTACACAAAGTTCCACATATATGAATGACTTTTAGAAAACCTTATGTTCGGATTGGACAAAAATAAAATTGCGCAAAAGTGGTAATTGAGTCCCCCATTACCTAGCCTAATTACGAAATTAAACCCCGTTTAGATTGTTTTTTGGTATTGACCAAGAGTATCCCCCTACCGACAGCTGGGGCAATCTCCTTCGGAGTACTGAAGGCAATTTAGGCAATTTAATGGGTTGACTCCTCTCAAGTTTGACTTTTTCATTCGCAAGAGTTAGGAATCGAACCTCTGACCACTTGTTTAAGAGATGAAAGTCATTACCACTCACACTAACCAACTTTGGTAACCCTGTTTAGATTATAGTGATTAGGCCCCATAAGTTATATAAAAAGAGAACTTAAACCTTTTACCCAAAATCTCATGAGAAATTTAATATATCATATATAAAATGTGAAATTGATTATATTTTTTACAAATATACAATAAATTTTTTAAAAAATAATAATAAATGAAATCATAGTCTAAGATGATTTAACATTAATTAGAGAAGAGTTTAAATTTTTTTATAAAAAAAATATTAAATTTTATAAAAGAATTAAATATTTTTTTTAAAATTGTTAACAATTCTTTAAAAAAAATATACAGTACATATTTCTTTTTTCAAAAAAAGTTGAATATTCTAAAAATATATGTACCTGATTTTAATTGCCTAGCGCTTTCTTTGGTAAAAAAAAAATGTTTAAATATAAAATTAAATAATTTTTTTTCTTTTTTTTTTCCATATTTTAAAAACAAAATTTTATTTACATTTAAAAAATCCGATTTTTTTTAAAATAAAACATAACTAATTTATGTTTTTACGGTTTGAGAAAATGAAGTTCTCATGAGATTTTGTTATGGGGCTTAATTTCACTTTTTAAAAAAGTTAAGCGGCCTAAATTACCCAAATTTAAACTTAAAGAATTGAATCTCACGATTAGACTAAGTTAAGGGGCTCAATTACCACTTTCGCGAACAAAATCGGGCATATACCGTTTTTGGAAAAAAAAAACAAAAAAAATTGACAAATAATTTAAGCATAATTACATTAGGGTTTGCGGACTTCCTTTTTTCGTGGTACATTTTTATTATGATTATTTTTTAATTATTTGAACATTTAACCTATTACTAGATTGAAAACCTAAGTCATCAATATGATTTTTCTATGGAAATTTTTGGTATTCATGTCACCATCCCGAAGCCACAAAGCCCTTGACCGTTGCCTCCAAAATAACTCTTGCTGCAGCAAATGAGATCTCCCTCGCCAATATCTTCCTTTCACGAAACTGATGCTGTTGTACGCGATTTTAAAACCCAATACATGTTGTATTTGCCTTGTCACTCTTACCAGCCTTTAAGCTAGAAGAGTTAAAAAGGAGAAGGAGGAGTTCCAAATAAGTAAACACATGCTTGGTATTTGCCACAAAAGTACAGATACACACTGTAAACTAACCCTAAACAGTAAAACAGCTAACCTAAGTAAGACCAAGTAGGTGCAGTGACCAACTACAACAAGGTTGTCATAATTACATCATCATGTGGATACATCACAAGAAACTGCAACGGCAAAAGACTCTGATGCTACCACTGATAGTCATTCTCGAATATTCCATACTCCTCCCTTGGTTTGGTTCCGCTGTGTTCAGCCTACAGATAAACGGAAAAGAAACAAGTATGGTTGGATAAGTATATTCGAACAGCATACGGCAATGGCTCGGGAGTGGTATCAAAGGAAACAAAAAAACGCGCTCATTCAATTCTATAGAATCACGGAATTAGAATGCCGTGTGGTAAAATTTGCAGTAATGGTCATGAATATTGGTATTGGGATGTTGCGGAAGTAACTTCACATGTATTTGCCAATGTGGCTGTAATTTGAAAAGGTTTTCTGAACGCATTAAAAAACTTAAAACGACTTTTTTTTAAGATCTGAGATGCAAAGAGTCTTTGTTTGTGACGGGTCTCTTCAAAGAGACCTCTCACAGCCCCTCCCCACTTGCCCTCCCATTTGCCCCTTGGTCTCACGTTTCTTCAAAGTGACGGATTTTGTCCGTCACAAATGAGAATTTGGGTCTGAGATGAAAGTTGGCGTTTCCACTCTGCATCCAAATAGCACATGGATGCCTAGAGAAGGGGATTGTAAAAATGACGGTGTTCAGGGTAAACAACGCGATTAGCATAAAGTCCAATTACCTTGTTGATGATTTCCCGAAAAGCGCCTGTTCCATTTTCCCGTATGTATTTCTCCGCGGCTGTTATGATGTCCTCCTTTTTACTGGATACTTCCTTCTTCCTTGGGACATACCACACATTCACGGATTGATTTTGTGCGCTAACAAAGGTCGGTCTCACAAAATGCTCATAAACATACGCAGCTCCACTGAAATATGGTATGACCAGCCAACATGTTGCGATTAGCTTGGCATAGGACCAGATTGGGATCCTACACAATTAGAATTACTTTCAATAGTATCAACAAGTGAATTATGAGTTTTTTCAAACTATTAAATTCACACCAAAAGGAAATGAAGTGACTTTGGTTCCGTTGGAAATGGGAAATACGAGAAAGTCGGAGAAACCTATACATGGAACTATAATCAATACTGCTTCGGCATATAGATTTTATCAAGCTCCATAAACCAAGGGCTAAGAATCTACGATGATATAAATGGTATAGGTATTTTCACTAAAACCATGGCAGTATGGGAACAATATCATTAAGATGTTCCATAATTCCTGCACCGGATAATATCCTTAGGATTACGACATTATCTCTTTCATAACTGAAGTTGATAATCAAGGGGCTGTAGGAAAAATCATACTCCGTAGTTATTAGTACATAATGATGCCTATTTAAAAGCATTTCTCAATTTCTTGTTTACTGGCTATAGTTCTTTAAGTTTACAATGTGAGTACGAGTGTACGACCATAATCTACTGTCTACCAGAATTTGATGATCAAAATAACAAATAAAATGATAGTTCCCACAGAAAAATAACTAATGTTAGTTTGAAAGGCGCTAAGGGGACGAGGCACCAAGGAGCAAGGAGCGTGCCTTTGGACGCGAGAACGTGATCACTCTATTTTTAGTAACAAATTTGTATTTTCCAAATAAAATTTTGGACAACAATATCCTTTCTAGTAATTTTCAAGTTGGCTAACATGTAGAGGAGTAAAAGTTGGGAACAACACGGAAAAGAAATGACAAAACTATTCAACTAAAGATCTCGAAGGAAAAAATATGGAAAGTTCTAGCGACCCTTGATAAGTGAGCCTTATATTAAAGGCGCCTCCTAAGATGCCCCCGAGACTTTTTGGCTAGCGTCTCACCTAAGGCTTGCCTTAGGTGCATTCGAGGCTTGCTTTTTTAAACTAAGGCCTCAAGTTTCTGACATTAAATGGGTACCAAATTGCTATCTTGCGGCGGTATGTCAGATATGATAACAACATCTGCATGAAAAAGCCGGCGGAATGAAGCGTAGAAAAAGAAAAAGGAAACATACAAGGAATCTTACCATCAATTAATTTTGCAAAGGTTAGCTCAAAGCCTCAAACAGAGTGATAAGAGAGTACATAATCCAGTAGGTAAGCCATTGATGATCATCAACAGGAGACTTGCTTTCAATAGCTTTGATCGATGAATACCTATTCGAAATTCAAGCTCAATGATAAGGTAACTAAGGAAGTTAACTAAGACCTTATCCCCACTACTTTGAACATTTTACTCCGATTATAAAACCTCAAGTCCAACAAGTATGCTCGCAAAGGCCGCCACAGTCTGTTGACTGTGTGAGTGCAAAACAATACAGCGAGTCCAAGTGAACGAAGGGAGCATCTATGAACCATATGTAACAATATACTCTTTCCATCTCAATTATTTGTTTATCTTTTTTATCCTTTCTGAGGAGTATTTTAATCAAAGGTAAACAAACACATGAATGGGATGGAGCGAGTAAATTTCATAAGCCTAAAATTTCTGCACTGAAACTGCTATATCGCATTTAAACCGTTTTATCAACTCTTGCACTTAAAAAACCACGATCGATCAGTAGAGGCCGCTAACGCGGGCGGGATTAGGTGTCCGATTAAAGGGCTTCCCAATACATACCCTCACCCCTTACTCAGAAATTTTGGATAGTGGATGGCCTTATCCAGGGCGTACGAGAGTCATTTTAGACATAGAATGCTAAAAAGGGGACGAGTCTTTATCTTTAGTACCTATGTCAAGCACCGCTTTTTGCCTTGATTGACCTAGGTATAAAGTGGATTCGAACGAGTTCCAAGCATCCCACAAATGCTTGATGGCGACTCCGAACATCTCTAATCGTTTCGAGATCTTTGCCGAGACGAAACTGACCAATCTAAAGCGATACGGTTGAAAGCATTTTTACGTCACCGAGCGTGGCTTTCAGACCGCTACATGTCCACAATTTGGCTTGGGCTGCAGGCGGCCCGTGACTACGGACCGGTAGGCGGCTCTCGTCCGTAGACCGGCCTGTGGCCCATGTCCACAACTGTACATGGGAAAGAGGCTTGCCAATTGTGAGTGAGTGTGTGTGTGTGGGGGGGGGGGATGTTGAATCGAATATTTGAAACATTCTCGTAAGTATGTGTACAAGGGAAATCGTAGGTGGTTATGCTCTGATCATCATTATCGTAAGCTTCACAACGCGTTTAATGGGTGTCCTGAGCAAAGTGGGAGTCCTCAGATTTTGAATAGTCATGAAGTGTATGAGAAAGTGAAAGATATTGAGATAATGTATGGGAAGAAGGTACCTAAGTTGTCTACTCGTGGTAATAAAAAAAACCATATTTTTTACCAAATTTCCGTACTAGCGTGACCTCCCGGTTAGATATTGCCTAGATTTTATGCACATTGAAAAGAACGTTTGTGATAACATAATCAATACTCTGCTGAATGTCCCGGGTAGGACAAAAGACAATAAGGCAGCTGGGGATGATATGGTTGAGATGGGTATTAGGCCTGAGCTGGCAGCCAAAAGGAAATCGGACTTTTTTGCCGCCTGTAGCTCATACTCTTTCAAAAAAGGATAAAAAAGAGTTTTGCGAATGCTTGCATGGTATTAAGGTTCCAGAGGGCTATTAATCTAATATTAGAAGCCTTGTTTCATTGCAGGACCTAAAACTTACTGGTTTAAAGTCACATGACTGTCATATATTGATGCAACAACTACTAGCTGTGTCCGTTCGTTCCATTCTACCTCCAAAGGTTCAACATGCTATAATTAGATTTTTCTATTTCTTCAAATAAATCAACAGTAAAGTCATTGATCCCAATGAAACGGAAACTTTGCAGGAGATCCTCGTCACCAGTCTTTGTCAGTTTGAAATGTATTTTCCTCCCTCATTTTTCACTATCATGGTTCATTTGACTTTCCACCTAGTCCGGGAGGTTTTGTATCTCGGGCCAGTGTATTTGAGATATCAGTACCCATTCGAATGATTGATGAAAGTTTACAAGGATTACACATCTAATAGGTATCGTCCAGAGTAGGGGTGTTAACGAGTCGAGCCGAGCGTGAGCTTGGCCTTGCTCGACTTGTGCTCAAGAACCAAAACTCGAGTTCGAGCCGATCTCGAGCTTGAAAAAAATGTGCTCGTTATAAAGCTTACGAGCTTTAACGCGAGCTCGAGCCAAACTCGAGCCCAAATCGAGCCTATATAAAACTGTTTATTTATTTTTTATTTTTTTCTTTCGATATTTCCAATAACAAGGCTCGAAGGTTATATGTAAAAATATTTAGCAAATCATTGAGACATTTGATATGTGTGATACAAAAATATAATCATGATAACATATTTTTATAAAATAATAGCAATATCTTATGTAATCACACAAGTTCGAGCCGCTCGCGAGCTTTTCATGTCGAGCCAGCTTTTGCTCGGCTTGACTCGATAAGCTCTCGAGTCGAGCCCGAGCCCGAGTCGAGCTCACACGAGCCGAGCTTTGACCGAGCCGATCTCGAGTAGCTCGCGAGCTGTCTCGTCTCATTAACACCCCTAGTCCAGAGGGGTGTATTGCTGAGCGAGCAATTATCGATGAAGCTCTTTCGTATTGTTACGCGTACCTCACCTTGAATGAGTTAATTGGAGCTCCTACGAATCGTCATAGTGACTGGATGAATGGAAAAGGTGTAAGGGGTCGTGTTTCCAAGGATATGTCATCTGACACGCGATATAGAGCTCATACATACATTCTATTTAACGATGATCATGTCCAGCCTTACAGTATGGAACACCAGAGTTACCTTAAGGGAAAACACCCTCATAAGAACGAAAGGTGGTATGCAAATGAGCATTAAAAGCAATTTATTGACTGATTTAAGGATACTATTTACGATGATGATAACCCAATTGATGATTGCTCAACCAGCCTACGACATCTCGCTTTCGGTCCTGATGCTCGTGCAACTTTTTATAGCGGGTATGCGATCAATGCGTACACTTTATACACCCGCGTTCAAGATAACGCGAGCACAATGCAAAATAGTGGAGTTTGCGTAGATTCTGAGGCAATATACTTTGATAGTTCAAAGGATAAAAATCATATTTTGGGTACAATGCAATATTACGGAGTTATTGAAGAGATATTGGTTTTAGACTACATGGATTTTGAGATGCCTCTATTCCGGTGCAAGTGGGTTGACAACAACAATGGTGTTAGAAAGGATGATTTAGGATTCACATTGGTAAATTTTGACAAGGTTGGAAACAAGGACGATCCTTTTATATTAGCGTCTCAAGCAAAACAAGTTTTTTATGTTACCGATCCTATGGATAAGAAGTGGTCGGTTGTTCTATCTTGCCATCGCCGAATTCCAGATGATGAAGACGTCGAATTTGAAGGACTTGATCATAGTGCTATGTCGCAATTTGGTAATGATGTTGAAAAATGTTAACATTCCAAACATATATACACGGGATGAGCAAGATTAAGGTATTTGGGTTAATGAAGAGACTAGCAAATCCAAAAAACGTTCCCGGCGGCCGTGAAAATATCAGCAATCCAATCAAGATATCGTACGTTATGTATAATTATTGTCTTGGTGTTATATATATCAAACTGTTGTTGTAAACTTTTTTTGCTGTTGCAGCGGGCAGGTTAGAGAAAAATCGTATCAAACAAAATGATCCTTTTTCTATATGAAAATGATGCTTTATTAGGGAAAAATCGTATTAAATAAAATGGTTATACCTAATTCGTTGTCCAGGACGTGTACAGTTATAACGGTTCAGGCCGTTGTTATCTATATGAAAATGATGCTTTATTTCTTGGCGATAAAATCAAACAAAATGAAATATAAAGTAAAACGGATATACCCAAACAGTTGTTTAGGACGTGTACAGTTATAACGGTTGAGGCCGTTGTTATGTATATAAAAATGTTGTTTTATTTCTTGGTGGGAAAATCAAACAAAATGATAATATTTCAGACAACGGTTATTTCTAACCCATTGTAGATATTACTAATCAATTACGGTTTCAAATAAAACCGTTGTCTGTTTGGAAACAAAATAAAATGGTTTTTCTTATACCGTGTTTATTACTTTCCAATAAACAAGGTCTTGCAAGTGTTGTATTATTCACACATATATACTCTGAGCTTTCCCTCCCCCACATAATATTCTTAAATATTGAGCTTCCCCTCAACCACTAGCCTACCCCATCGCCGTCGCAGTCATCGTCATCATCGCCATTGTCGCCGCCAGATCAATCCAGATTCTCTTCTTTAAAGAAGTAATAAACCCTCCTTTCTAGAGATTTGTTTGTTATTATAAGTATGCACTGTTATTATTTGTTTATTAATTTCTGCTTTAGATATGATCGAAAAGCGCAAAAGAAACGATGGAAATGCGTCAGGCGACGACTCAGGTGATGAGAATAATTTGCAACACACTGCGGGTCGAATGCGCCACAGTGTTTCCCTAGAAGCAATAAATTCAAAGATACATAATTCTTTACAATGGGATAAAGATACGGAGCTGCCATATGGTGAGTATACTGGGTATTTTGCGAGTTGGATTGGTTGTTGTGTAAGACAATATGTGCCTCTCGGTACGCCGCGTATCAGTGAACTGAGTAAAATACGGAACACCATGCTAATAAACAGAATAAAGGTATGTATATACAATAATAAATGTTTTAGCTGAAATTAAGTTACTACTTGATATGTGTATTAGCCGAAACACTTGTATCAACTATGCTCATCATATATGCAGTTAGCTTACGTTGTCCCCGAAATGTATGAAAAGTACCTAAAAAAAGACAGGGGAAGCCCTCAGATCTTGGAAGTTAAAGATTGCTGAGAACCACTTGTTCAACAAGGAAACCGGGGAGATGAACAAGAACCCACCAAAAAATAAGTATCCGTATGTCAGTTAGGACCATTGGGATAGCTATATCGCTTATAGGCAGTCTGACAAGTTTAAGGTAACTTAATAATAATAAGTAAAGAAGTATACTTAGTTTAGTGTTTGGTCATGCTTACGTTTCTTGATTCAATTTATTTGATGAAGGCTATGAGTGAGAGGAACAAGGCGAACATTTCAAAGAAAAAGACCGTCTTTTACGGCTCCCGAGGTGGTTATAGATTGATTAAGAAGAAACTTGTAAGTATATAATTGTTATAGTATTAGACTATTAGGTGTTTTAGTCGGATGTTATATATGTTCATAGTAATCATATATATTTTGAGAGGATATCAATGTGATGAATGAATTGTAGGCGAAGCTTGGAAAATTCAGTCGTCACGACGCTTGGGTGGAAGGTCACACTCCTAAGAATGAAACGAAAACTGAATATGATAAGGACATCAAAGAGAGAATTTTAAGTTTGAATAAATATGTCACTCCTACCACTGGTAGTCGGAGTTATATAATTGTGAGTTGCTTAATGGACATGATGACATTCTTGTTAGGGCAATCGGCAAAGTAGAGCATCCAGATCGTGTGAGAGGGGTAGGAACGCATGTTGGTATCACTAAGTATTTTGGAAAAACCACTCGACGTGGTGATATTTCCAAGAAGGTAATCTATAAATACTGTATTTGAACCAACGTAATTAATTTACAACTATATATGCTGACATTCATTTCTACTACACAACTACATAAAATAGCCAGGTTGATGATGAAAATGTTGGAAACTGGGGAAAAGCCATCATAAAAGGAGTTGGATATGGTTCAAGAAGTCATAAAGGAAGCAGAGGAGGAGAAGGAGGAGGAGGAGGAGGAGGAGGAAAAAGAGGTAATAATATTTGTCTTATATATAGTGTGTTATATGATTTGAAAAATCAGTATGTGTTATATGGACAAGTGTTAATGTACAGAAGGAAGCCGAGGATGACATGACAAGGGATAAGGAAATGGGAAAGGAGACTGAAGTGGGAGCCGAGGATCGATATCAGGCAGTTGAAGAGGAAGAGGATGCCAGGAAGGTGTAGATACCCAGTATCTGCACCTTCCAAAAACCATCCGATGATGATCGGACTATAACGTGTTTTTGATATGCGTGCGTGGATTGGCTATATATGAGACGGTTTAATGCACTACTCGGATATGAAAAATGATTTCAAAAGTTTTCTAACTTCATTTGCATTAAAATAACACTATTTAGAGTTAAAACCGTCTTCGGACCCAAAACCGACTCAGAAACCAGCAACTCGAGTCAACCTGAGTCAAACCGAGTCAAACAAAATCTCGAATGTCAAAAATAATGCCATGAATATTTTCATCATGTCATTTCCATTAAAATGACCCTACTTAGAGTCTAAACCGACACCGAGTCAAAAACCGACTTAGAAACCCGCAACTCGAGTCAACCTGAGTCAACCCAAATCTCGAATGTCAAAAATAATGCCATGAATTTTTTCATCATGTCATTTCCATTAAAATGACCCTACTTAGAGTCTAAACCGACACCGAGCCAAAAACCGACTCAGAAACCCGCAACTCGAGTCAACCTGAGTCAACCCGAGTCAACCCAAATCTCGAATGTCAAAAATAATACCATGAATGTTTTCATCATGTCATTTCCATTAAAATGACCCTAATTAGAGTCAAAACCGACACCGAGCCAAAAACCGACTCGAAATTCAAATCCCGACTCACACGGGTCAAACCCGAGTCAAAGACACAAAATACCTACCCCAAATATCACCTAAGAGGAAGCTTACATGGCTAAGCAGACCTCAAAGACCACAAATCACAACCAACAAAACATTGGTTAGAACAAATGCAAAATCCAAATTTGCGAAAGCGGCAACACACCCCATTGAGTCACGGGCTGGCTCGCGCCTCTTTAGGCTGTCTGCTTAGCCTCTAAGCAAACACAACCAACCTACCATCCCACATTTCTCTATAAATACCCACCATCAAACACCATAATACTCACGCGAGAGTCCGCCCCCTCACATCTCCCTTAAACTTCTATACTCGACTTCCTAAGTCACAAAATCGACACGTGTTTACGACCTACCGATCGTAAACACAAGCCTTACACATATTGTTTGGTACCGTCGCCGTGCATTCGACCAACTCAACATTAATCAACATGTTTTAATTAACATACTTTCAACATATTTTCAAAACAAAATCCTTTTTTAAGGCACTCTTTTTAAACTTCTTTGATCGTGAGTAGTCGCAACGAGCAAAGCGTCTCTAAAGTCGTCTACGTCGCAAACATCAATACACGTAAGTTTGAGGGTGTAAATATCTCACTTTATTTCATGTCCTTACTGTTTTCATGAGTTTACATGCATGAACAATGCATAACACGATCCAAAACATGGGTTAGACGAGCCAAAACTGAGTTTTGGCCTGAGGTAGAAGCCCCTTATGGTGCACACAGGCTCGCGCCTCAATGGGGTGCCCAGGTCAGAACTCAACCGTGATTGTTCTCGTCTTTCCCCTTTAATTCATTTTCTTATTTGTAATCGGTTTTTACCATTTCAAATGTTTTAATTCATTTTTATGACAAACTTTTTTACCATTACAAAAATCATCCTTGGTTCCTTATACCATGACGGTTTATTCCGTGACCCGATGATATTATTGGTTAATTACATTTTAATGAGTACTTTAACACCCTTTTATTTTACTTACCATTTTTCTCATTTGTTTACATTTGTAACTATATTAGTCATAATTCATAATCATCCTTGGTTATTTATACCATGTCGGTTTAATCCGAGTACGATGACAAACTTGACTAATTACAAATAATTGAACTTAACATAATTAGTTCAAATCAAATACTTTCCTTTTACACATTTTACATTTTTATTTGTAAATTATGCTTTTCAAACATGCAAATCCGACAACGAATATTACTAACATAATAATAATTATTCCGAGTCATGGAAATCATATTTGCAAATCTTTCATCATAAATACGGTTTTAAACAACCTTTTCAAAAACCATGAGACGCCCCCCTTGGGTCGGCTCATGGCTCGCGCCCCAAGGGATCGCCTGTTTTCACATTTCAAAACCAGGGCAGAGCCCCTTCCATCGCCAATATCGCGCCCCAAAGGGGCTTCCCGGCGCTGTTCTGCCTCGTTTTTAGCACTTGTCTAGGACTATCCCGATTACGGTTCATCTGTATACGTGACGGATCAGATTGACAGCATACGTTTTTTACACTTTGTCATTTGACACCCTTTTTCAATAAATGGATTGTGTTAAGCATCATAACCCGAATTTGGTAAATGGATGTTTAATTTCCGTTCTCACATGCAAATCAACCATAAATCCAACTTGACATATTATGCTTGATATTTGGATTAGCAAACTGACTTAGAAATCTCACATGTTAGGTTAACACTTTTGGATGTGCATTCATGCATTTACACCGTTTTATCAACTCTTGCACTTAAACAACCATGATCGATCAGTAGAGGCCGCTAACGCGGGCGGGATTGGGTGTCCGATTAAAGGGCTTCCCAATACGTACCCTCACCCTTTACTCAGAACCTTTGGATAGTGGATGGCCTTATCCAGGGCGCACGAGAGTCATTTTAGGCATAGAATGCTAAAAGGGGGACGAGTCCTTATCTTTAATACCTATGTCAAACACTGCTTTGTGCTTCGTTTGACCGAGGTATAAAGTGGATTCGAACGGGTTCCAAGCATCCCACAAATGCTTGGTGGCGACTCCGAACATCTCTGCATCGTTTCGCGGCCCTTGCCGAGACGAAACCGACCGATCTAAAGCGATCCGGTCGAAAGCATTTTTACGCCGCCGAGCGTGGCTTTCAAGAGACCGCTGCATGTCCACAGTTTGGCCTGGCGTGCAGGTGGGCCATGTCCACAGTTTGGCGACTCCGCTGGGGAAAACTAGGACACTTGTGTCTTTGTGATCCTTAGAGGTGAAACTCGAACGAGGTCGTGGTTAAAGTGCATTAATTGATATTACGGTCATAAGTCGGGTTCCTTGTCCGGGCCCACAACCTAACCTTTATCGACCAATTGGCTCGTCTCGTCGGCGTGAGTTTTTTTTCATCCCCGCGTTTCGAATCCCGATTGAGTCAAGCATACCGTTGACGTTACACATTTCTGTTTCGTCAAAGAGCTTTCATCACCTTCGAGCACGAGGCTAGGGCACCCTCCTTACAAATTTTGTTTGGATTGGTATCCCTCTCGCAAATCGGGGTTTGATTGCTTGGTGTGTAACCCACCCTTTAAGCCAAAACCCGTGTCAGCATAATGCATAATATAATGAACTGCGAATGCTTATGTGCTACTTGATCATAAGTCCTTCCGTGTCATTTTCAAACTTCCAAAATCACCTTTTTGCGCCGTTATAATGGCCATTTCAAACCTCGGTCTTTCGCCGACCGATGCACGCCTTTCTAGGCCGTCGTAATGACGATTTCCAAACCCGGTTTTTTATAACCATTTCAACACGCCTTTCTAGGCCGTCATAATGACGATTTTAAAACTCGGTTTTTATAACCATTTCAACACGCCTTTCTAGGCCATCGTAATGACGATTATCAAACCCGGTTTTTATAACCATTTCAACACGCCTTTCTAGGCCGTCATAATGACGATTTTAAAACCCGGTTTTTATAACCATTTCAACACGCCTTTCTAGGCCGTCGTAATGACGATTTTCGAACCGTTTTTTTTATAACCATTTCAAATGCACCTTTTTATACCGTCGTAATGACGATTTCAAACTTTGGTTTTCACAAACCATTTCAAAATACCCTTTTACGTCGTCATAATGGCCGTTTCAAAACTCGGTCTGCCGCCAACCGTTGCATTCTCAAAGCGCCTTTTTATGCCGTCATAATGACGAATTCTACCCTCGAGTTTTCAAAATTCGAAATCAGTTTTTAAACAAAAACGTTTTTTTTCAAACCGTTGTAATGACGATTTCAACCCGTGCAACTTTCCAAAATTTCAAATGTCGTTTTCAAAATCAAATTTGGCTTTTCTAAGCCGTCGTAATGACGATTTCAATTCTCACAATTTTCGATTTGCATACCGTCTTTCAAAGGTTAAAACGGTTTTCTAACCCGTCGTAATGACGAATTCAATCCTCACAATTTCCAATTTCAAATATTTGAAAACTAATTTAACCGTTTTCAAATTTCAATTCAAAATCAAATCTTTGAAAACTAATTTAACCGTTTTCAAATTTCAAATTCAACTTCAAATCATTTGAAAACGAATTTAACCGTTTTCAGATTTCAAATCAAAACTCAAATCTTTGAAAACAAATTTAATCAAGTTTTTGATTACAAATCAAAACTCAAATCTTTGAAAACAAATTTAACCGTTTTCAAATTTCAAATCCAATTTCAAATCATTTGAAAACTAATTTAACCGTTTTCAAATTTCAATTCAAAATCAAATCTTTCAAAACCAGTTTAACCGTTTTCAAATTTCAATCTAAAATCAAATCTTTGAAAACGAATTTAACCGTTTTCAAATTTTAAACCCAATTCTAAATCCTTTGAAAACAAATTTAACCGTTTTCATGGCCATTGTGATGACGATTCCAAATTCTTCGATTCTCGATTTTCAAATCCGTGATTCGGAATTTCAAAAACCGTCTTCGGAAACAACACTTTGTTTTCAGAGCCGCCGCAATTTCAACTCAAACCGTCTTTTGAAAACAAACTTAAGACAACTCTTCAACTGATCGACTTTCGGAGATCTCTGCTCTTCGGAAGTTGTCCATAAAATGACAAATGAATATTTTTTAAAATTTCTATTTTTGAAAATTTCTGTCCACCTTTCTGATTCAGCCTCGAGTCGATTAGAGTCCAGTCGATTTCAAGTCAAGTCGTCTTGATAGCGTCGAGTCTCCGCCAAAGTCAGTACCTACCTTCTGGTCTAGGTCATGTCGCCTAATTGTAAACGACATTCTCAATGGCCTTAGCAGAGTCAAAACCTGACGGGTTTTAAACCCGCATTTCCCCTACATTACGGGTCAAAGGTCAAGCATGTGTACATGTCTCGTCCAATGACGTCACGCCATCAACGCACATCGAAACTAAGTCAAGAGTCGTCTCTCTGGGTATCACTATGCCAAAGTTGACACTCGAGTCTAAGTTCAGCGTCATGCATCAAGAGTTCAAACACGAGAGGTCATTCACGATCTTTAATGAACTCATAACTTAGTCACACCGTTGCGTCTTCACGACGTATTTGTCTTTTATACATACGTGTCGTACTTGCCTTTGTTTGTGCGATTCCTTGCCAAGACAAGTTATAACGCCTATCGTTATGTCAAATAGGAATCCCTTGGTTGCCATCGATTGCCAACCATGAACTCAAGAAGCCGATCAATCTGCATCCGCCATGACTTCTGCTGAAATCAACAACATGGTCCTTCGACTCCTAGCTACCGTGGAAAACTTGAGCACTCGTCTCTCTCAAGTTGAGGACAAAATGATAACCGGGAATTTTCCCTCTTCTGATATTGAGCAAAGGGTTAAGCTCCTTGAAAGCCGACTATTTGCCAACAACAAAAACAACCCTCCAAAAAACCTTATGGGGGCACAGTCAGGAACTTTCCTTGGATTGCTCTCATCCCATCCCTCCCGACGATGAGAAAATTCGTACAATTAATGAAGATGGACTACAAAGTGATGTACCCATGATCTCCGTCTCTATCAACAACATATTCTCAAAGCTGCAAGTGGCTATCGATGATTTGAACACCCGGGTAGCTAATTTGGAGAAGAGGTTTGGTAGTACAGAAAATGAACCTGACCACCATGGAGAAAACCAACCCTCCCTTCACCAACAAACAAATGCTGAAAATAAGGAGTCATCTGATGGTTCCCACATCCATGAACCCACAAACAAAGAACATAAAATTCCCTCACCAAACTCCCCTTCAAAATACCAAGCAATTTCCTCAAAACTGGCCATTGACAACGACCAAATCCTGCTTCCACCCAGGATTGACAAAAAAAAAACAAAACTCACAAAAACATCCCAAAAAACACCAATGTTGGAATCAGGGGAAAACATCAAAGGGTATTCACAGATCTGGGAATAACATATGGCACCGCTCTGAGGATACTTTATTCAGAAGGATTACTACAACCTATTGGTCCCACTCCGGATCCAGAACCAGAAAACATGACCCAATTTTGGAATGGCTACGCATATTGTCGATATCACAGAGGCAAGGGGCATAAAACTGAAATGTGCTATGAGCTCAAGCACGCCATACAAGATGGAATTGAGGGTGACAGGTTTTCCACCTTACTCTTAACCTCTCCAGATAAAGAACCTGGGCGGCCTAATAAGAAGTTCATCGATTTGAGTGATCGAGAAGATGAGTATTCAACTAATCATTTGGTAAAAAGGACAAAGGTAGACTCAACGCCATTCTATCAGCAAGGAGATGAGGCTTTAGTTAAACATGTCATTGACTGCTTTCAGCCAAATTATGCATCCCGTTTGAAGGGTTGTAACATCAAAAGCGTCGAGGACCTATCAACAGAAATTTCTCGCATCGATGAAATCATTAAAGGAGGCTCAACATCTGCGACTCCTCTCGAAAATAAAACCTTCCGCATTACCGAAGTAAAATATGTGGAGCCTTTGCCAGAAAGAGCCACACACCCGCAAAGACAATTTTCAGACTTAGGCGTGCCTTATGCCATTGCTTTTAGAGTGCTTGTCTCTGAAGGACTAATCCAACCGATTGGCCCCACTCCATATCTTACACCCAAGAGAAGAGGCCGGTTTTGGGACGGTTCCCAATATTGCCTATTCCATAGGGGTAATGGGCACAACATAGAGATGTGCTGGAAGCTCAAACATATCATCCAAAACATGCTCGATGGTGGCAGGCTGTCTTTATTAACCCTGAATCATTTAATGGAAAAGAATAGTCCCCATGGACGCCTTACTCCTCAAAAACAGGACAACCTTCTAGGACCTCATCTTTCTGGCGTGCCAAAAAATGAGAGTGAAGTGCTCAAGTGGGTCAATGCTCAAAACAAGACATTCAAGCCGCTGGATGCTGCGAAAGAGACCTTCAAGGAGGAACATGATGATTAGGAGTTCGTATCTACGATTGAGTCCGAGTCCGAGTCCGAGTCTTAGGCTTTCTCATATCTATCCTAGCGTCTGTCCTTTTATCCCTAAATGACAACTGGGGGCTGTCCCCATGAGTCACATGTATCCATCGAGTTTGTGCTAACCTCTTATTTATCTAAATAAAAGCACAATTTCCAGCTATCATATATTCTCCTCTTTACCATTTCCCGTTGACAACGAGAATTGATTTGAGAATTGATTTAAAACGAACAACATGTCCCAATTCAATGTGAGTACACTCGAGTGACGTTCCGTACCGAGTAAGCAGAGGACTCGAAACTCCGTGTCCATTTTATTTACCTATTCCATGTCTGGAAATAGAAACCTTTCATTAGCACCCGATCTAAGAACGAGCTCTCGATCAAAGGGAACCTAGATAACAAGCAAGAACGTCTCCTTGTTCATGTCAATGACAGAAGGCAAGCCCATTCCCCACAAAAACTTCCCATCACGAAGAATCAACCTCTCACCAACGGGTACATCCCCGTCTGCACTTCTATCTTCCTCGAACGAAGGATGGCAAAAACAATGCAGCCATTCACCCAAAGCCAAAGCGAAAGGCCAAAATCAAAGGCCCAAGCCAATATCCATTCACCCAAAGCCAAAGCGAAAGGCCAAAATCAAAGGCCCAAGCCAATATCCATTCACCCAAAGTCAAAGCGAAAGGCCAAAATCAAAGGCCCAAGACAATATCCATTCGCCCAAAGCCAAAAGTTCAAGGCCAAAGCAAGAACCGAAGCCGGAATCAATTCGCTAAAAGCAAAAAAAACCAAAGCCAAAGGCTACTCACCCAACGTCAAGGCTAAGACTCAAGCCAAAATCAAAACAAAACAAGATTGAAACCCTTTTCCCAAAAAGGCCAAAATCCAAAGAAAGCATCCAACACACAAAATCCTGGACAAGTGAGTCCAAAATACCAAGACCAGGACCAACAAGTCCAAAGCCTGGACCAACGAGTCCAACACATCAAATCCCGGACCCACAAGTCCAAAACACCAAACACTAAAACCTCAACCAAAACTCCTTCACCCCTAAGTCCTTCTACTGATCACATAGTGGAAACCTATCTAGGATCCCGGGGACTCCCTCAAGATCATAGCCCAAACCGCTTCACCCCTAAGTCCTTCTAGAGACTATTGCAGGGAGACCTATCTAGGCTTCTGAGGATTCCCCCTCAAGCTCGTAATATCACACCTTAACCATTAAGGTCCAGACATGGAAATCTGATCCCATTTTATTTACCAACCATTTCGTGCTCAGGCCACATCAAGCCGGAGACCCCATTCCGCACCACACTACAAGCCGTTACCCTTCGGCCTAAACACCACAAAATTCTTGCTCCAGATTTTTATCTGTTAAGAAAACCCATTATTACCAAGCTCCACATTCCCTAATGTTGAAGCCATTTTTCACCACAAACCCCACGGAGTCCGCGAATGCTTTGCTATTGAGAACGGGACATACCTAATCTACCCTTAGAGTCCACTTTTTAGTGTGCTCAAATGATAAGGAACATTTTCACAAATTACACCTCTTCGATTCATGATCAAGAGGTATTTATCTCCAATCAACCTTCAAGTCACCAAACGGAATTTTCCGTCGTGATGCTCAACTCCAGATTTTTATCTGTCAAACAAACCATTATTACCAAGCTCCACATTCCATAATGTCGAAGCCTTTTTCACCCTGACCCAGATACGGAGTCTTCGGATGCTTTGCTACCGAGAACGGGACATACCCAATCTACCCTTAGGGTCCACTTTTTAGTGTGCTCACATGATAAGGAACATTTTTACAAATTACACCTCTTCGATTCATGATCAAGGGGATTTATCTCAAATCAATTTCTCGAGTCACCAAACGGCTTTTACCGTCGTGACCTCCACACTTAAAGGTCCTAACATCTCGCTTAGGCGCATAAACACATTCAGAACTACGATCTGGTTTGATTTCACTTCACGTGAATACGTAGGCAGTCCTTCATGGACACAACCATACACCTCAAAATCACTTCAAGGTCCTAACATCTCGCTTATGCACACATTCAGAACTACGATCTGGTTTGATTTCGCAAACACGCGAATACGTAGGCAGTCCTATTACAAGGACACAACCACACCCCCACACACATTCAATTTTCACACCTTCAATTTGCAACCCATTGCACACACAGCTCAGAACTACGATCTGGTTTGATTTCGCAAACACGCGAATACGTAGGCAGTCCTATTACAAGGGCACAACCACATACTCCTTTCACAACCGCATACCCCTTTCGATCTCAACCATCAACATCAATCCTCAAAAGCAGCCCACCTAGCCGCAAAAATTAATCTTATACCTCTTTACTGGGGGTTTCTTCCTTAAGACGTCGCCCATTCCTTGTTCTCAAGTTCCCACCTTCTCACTCTGGGGGCTTCTCTTTCAAGACGCCACCCATCCTTTATCCTCAAACATCTTTTGAGTCTCAACTACAGTCCAAAATAAAACCGCCCATAGCCTAGTGCTCGGTTCGGACAATGACAAGATCTTGGTTCCACTCTCCGAATCATCAAAACTCGAGAAGAGATCTCAAACAAGCAAATGGTGGTGAGGATATCTGGAGAAGATAATCAATTCTTATTCCCCAGCCGAGCGAATCTTCTACTCCGATGATCTGATGCGCGTTGACACCCTTTCTTGGCTAGGAGTTGCACTTACATGTGCAAAGTCTGTCAGAGTTACCCCCGTGTCGTGTCAATACTGAGTTAGCATCACGTTCACGATTGCCCATTTGTCAGTCTGTCAGTATGCGTCTGTGTGAGTCCATGTCCCAACGGCTACGTGTCTCCAATCTATTAAATCACAGATCTACGAGTAATAAGACTCGTCTTTAAGCTTCACAACTTTCAAAACTCATATCTCCTCTCATGCGAGATATTACGTGCTAATTGCTTACATGCTTATGTGATCATATGCTTATATTCTTACATGATAGTTGCTTATATGCTCACTGCTCACATGCTCACATGCTTATGTGCGTACGTGCTTATATGCTTGCATTCAACGTGCGTGTCTATGCGACTGTGGATTTGTGTGGTCACTAACCATACAGATAACTTGAGAAGACAAACTCACTCCAATTGAGTACTAGGTTCTTCCCAACAAACGGCGACCCATCAAGTCCAAGGGCTTTAACCTCGTCGATTACATGGCATACGCTAACTCCCAGCGAGCAGTAACTCATATCCCCGGCGAGTCCTGAGAAGTTTCTAACTCCCCGGCGAGTGCCGATTTTCAAATGGACGTCACACATGCTATTTCCCACAGTCGATCTTTCGACCACCATGGCTGGCGAGCCTTTGTCCGCAAACAAGATACAACTCAAGGACGTATCCCGAAGATGCCTCAGGTACGACTCCTTTTCACAAGCTGGCGAGCCTTTGTCCGCAAACAAGGTACAACTCAAGGACGTATCCCGAAGATGCCTCGGGTACAACTCCTTATCAGCCTGGCGAGCCTTTTGTACGCACACGAGATACGACTCAAGGACATATCCCGAAGATGCCTCAGGTATGACTCCTTCCTATGGCTGGCGAGCTTCAAAATGCACCACCTTCAACACCGGCTGGCGAGCCTTTGCGCGCAAATGATTGAAGGACGTATCCCGAAGATGCCTCAGGTATGATTCCTTCTTATGGCTGGCGAGCCTTTATACGTAGTCTAATGGACTTTTAACGACCCGAATCAGAAGTCGACAGACTCTAAAATGTTCCCGACGGCAGGTCCTTGGCTCAAACCCTTTTGAGTCGCCTCGACGTCGTAATGGTCTTCAGGTTGTAATCTTCGATTGACCTGGAGATCATACTTTGACTTTCGCCCTGTCCAAGCCTCAGTCAAAGTGGGGGCTCAGAGATACCAGATTCGCACCTTCCAAAACCACCCGATGATGATCGGACTATAACGTGTTTTTGATATGCGTGCGTGGATTGGCTATATATGAGACGGTTTAATGCACTACTCGGATATGAAAAATGATTTCAAAAGTTTTCTAACTTCATTTGCATTAAAATAACACTATTTAGAGTTAAAACCGTCTTCGGACCCAAAACTGACTCAGAAACCCGCAACTCGAGTCAACCTGAGTCAAACCGAGTCAAACCAAATCTCGAATGTCAAAAATAATGCCATGAATGTTTTCATCATGTCATTTCCATTAAAATGACCCTACTTAGAGTCTAAACCGACACCGAGCCAAAAACCGACTCAGAAACCCGCAACTCGAGTCAACCTGAGTCAACCCAAATCTTGAATGTCAAAAATAATGCCATGAATGTTTTCATCATGTCATTTCCTTTAAAATGACCCTACTTAGAGTCTAAACCGACACCGAGCCAAAAACCGACTCAGAAACCCGCAACTCGAGTCAACCTGAGTCAACCCGAGTCAACCCAAATCTCGAATGTCAAAAATAATGCCATGAATGTTTTCATCATGTCATTTCCATTAAAATGACCCTAATTAGAGTCAAAACCGACACCGAGCCAAAAACCGACTCGAAATTCAAATCCCGACTCACACGGGTCAAACCCGAGTCAAAGAGACAAAATACCTACCCCAAATATCACCTAAGAGGAAGCTTACACGGCTAAGCAAACCTCAAAGACCACAAATCACAACCAACAAAACATTGGTTAGAACAAATGCAAAATCCAAATTTGCGAAAGCGACAACACACCCCATTGAGTCACGGGCTGGCTCACGCCTCTTTAGGCTGTCTGCTCAGCCTCTAAGCAAACACAACCGACCTACCATCCCACATTTCTCTATAAATACCCACCATCACACACCATAATACTCACGCGAGAGTCCGCCCCCTCACATCTCCCTTAAACTTCTATACTCGACTTCCTAAGTCACAAAATCGACACGTGTTTACGACCTACCGATCGTAAACACAAGCCTTACACATATTGTTTGGTACCGTCGCCGTGCATTCGACCGACTCATTCGACCAAATCAACATTAATCAACATGTTTTAATTAACATACTTTCAACGTATTTTCAAAACAAAATCCTTTTTTAAGGCACTCTTTTTAAACTTCTTTGATCGTGAGTAGTCGCAACGAGCAAACCGTCTCTAAAGTCGTCTACGTCGCAAACATCAATACACGTAAGTTTGAGGGTGTAAATATCTCACTTTATTTCATGTCCTTACTGTTTTCATGAGTTTACATGCATGAACAATGCATAACACGATCCAAAACATGGGTTAGACGAGCCAAAACTGAGTTTTGGCCTGAGGTAGAAGCCCCTTATGGTGCACACAGGCTCGTGCCTCAATTAGGTGCCCAGGTCAGAACTCAACCGTGATTGTTCTCGTCTTTCCCCTTTACTTCATTTTTTTATTTGTAATCGGTTTTTACCATTTCAAATGTTTTAATTCATTTTTATGACAAACTTTTTTACCATTACAAAAATCATCCTTGGTTCCTTATACCATGACGGTTTATTCCGTGACCCGATGATATTATTGGTTAATTACATTTTAATGAGTACTTTAACACCCTTTTATTTTACTTACCATTTTTCTCATTTGTTTACATTTGTAACTATATTAGTCATAATTCATAATCATCCTTGGTTATTTATACCATGTCGGTTTAATCCGAGTACGATGACAAACTTGACTAATTACAAATAATTGAACTTAACATAATTAGTTCAAATCAAATACTTTCCTTTTACACATTTTACATTTTTATTTGTAAATTATGCTTTTCAAACATGCAAATCCGACAACGAATATTACTAACATAATAGTAATTATTCCGAATCATGGAAATCATATTTGCAAATCTTTCATCATAAATACGGTTTTAAACAACCTTTTCAAAAACCAGGAGACGCCCCCCTTGGGTCGGCTCATGGCTCGCGCCCCAAGGGACCGCCTGTTTTCACATTTCAAAACCAGGGCAGAGCCCCTTCCATCGCCAATAGGCTCGCGCCCCAAAGGGGCTGCCCGACGCTGTTCTGCCTCGTTTTTAGCACTTGTCTAGGACTATCCCGATTACGGTTCATCCGTATAAGTGACGGATCAGATTGACAGCTTACGTTTTTTACACTTTGTCATTTGACACCCTTTTTCAATAAATGGATTGTGTTAAGCATCATAACCCGAATTTGGTAAATGGATGTTTAATTTCCGTTCTCACATGCAAATCAACCATAAATCCAACTTGACATCTTATGCTTGATATTTGGATTAACAAACTGACTTTGAAAGCTCACATGTTAGGTTAACACTTTTGGATGTGCATTCATGTATTTACACCGTTTTATCAACTCTTGCAGTTAAACAACCACGATCGATCAGTAGAGGCCGCTAACGCGGTCGGGATTGGGTGTCCGATTAAAGGGCTTCCCAATACGTACCCTCACCCCTTACTCAGAACCTTTGGATAGTGGATGGCCTTATCCAGGGCGCACGAGAGTCATTTTAGGCATAGAATGTTAAAAGGGGGACGAGTCCTTATCTTTAGTACCTATGTCAAACACTGCTTTGTGCTTCGTTTGACCGAGGTATAAAGTGGATTCGAACGGGTTCCAAGCATCCCACAAATGCTTGGTGGCGACTCCGATCATCTCTGCATCGTTTCGCGGCCCTTGCCGAGACGAAACCGACCGATCTATAGAGATCCGGTCGAAAGCATTTTTACGCCGTTGAGCGTGGCTTTCAAGAGACCGCTGCATGTCCACAGTTTGGCCTGGCGTGAAGGTGGGCCATGTCCACAGAAGGCCGTGACACAGGATGAAGTGGAGGTAGTTGATGATCAGATGTTCTTCTCAACATCTAAAAAGGTAATAGCTGCTAGTTTATAATTATTCATATCATACACGTTTTTTACTTAGGAAATTTATTAAAGGTAGTGAATGTATATGAACTAATTGATTAAAGCGGACGTGAAGGGCGATTACAAGGTGGCTTGTCGTCTGTCCTATTTAGAGGGGAAACAGAAAGTTGTTGTTGCCAAGGGATACATGTTCAATTACGATCGACTTCAGCAAGTTAAGGTTCATGGTATACCCCTTCGTCACAATTACAGGAAAGTGAAAGTGTCCCAATTATATAAAGACGAGTATGGGGAAGTGAAAGTACCATTTCCTACTGAGGAGGTCACTTATTTGAAAGAAGCCCTGAGCTCTTATGTGTAATGGCCTGACGAACTCATCAATGTTGTCATCCCTGAGGTACCTATATGCAGACGTTAATTATTACTTGTTCTTTAAATATATTAGGGTACGAATATTAACATATCGTAAGTACTTTATTCTTTACATTTGTAGAACTTAAGCAAAGCCATGATGGCAGCTAAAGGAATTACTACTACGTTAACGAAAGTTGTTGCAGGCAAGCATGCTTATGATTCTTATTATGAATCGTGTGAATATAAGTGAAAGATGAAAACTGCTTCGCTGAAGGCTTTGCACATCCTGGCTGTAAAGAGGTCACCTACAGGTGATGTAGTCATGATTAACATTTAAAAGGAAGTTATGGGCGCAGCTGATATAGCCATACCGAACCCGAAGCAACTGATGGAATTTGTCGACCTTGACAATTTAGATGTTGTTCACATTTTGATTTGGATGAAGTAAATTTTATTAATATAACTATTTAGTCATTTCTATTTACGAATACTGATGCTTGTTAAAATTATCAATTACAATAACAATCTTCATTCCATATGGCGTAATAGGTACCTCAATAATCAGTTCGCTGAGTGGAAGGTCTCTAGTCACGCCTACGGATTCTTGAGTCCTAAGGCGTTCTTTGTGCACAGAATTTCATACAAAGATCAAATCAATAGTATCGCTCGTCGGTTGATGTCGTCTAAAAAACTATGGCTTGCCCCCTACAATGAGAATATGTATGTATAGTACGTGATTATTGTAATGAATCACGGTTCTAAAAATTTATTATTAACATACTTAAATGCGTGTAAATGAACTAGCAGTTCAATGTCTCAAAATGAATAGGAAGCATTGGGTGCTACTGGCATTCCAAGTGGAAACAAAAACAGTATACTGGTTAGACTCTCCCGAAGGCAAACCCTCTGACAGTTGTGTAAGGATGATAACTAAGTAAGTTTACAACCTTCAATAATGTCATTTGTTATTGTATGACTTGAGCCATATATATATATATATATATATATATATATATATATATATATATATATATATATATATATATATATATATATATATATATATATATATATATATATATATATATATATATATATATATATATATATATATAGAATTAGGTTCAAGTGAGTCCTCTTAGATATAGTGAGTCCATGAGTCCTCATCTTAGCCATTAGATTAGAAAAATGAATGGTCAAGATTAGAATAAAATGAAGGGTTAAGATTAAATCTTACAACATAAAACCCTAATTCACCCACACTCTCTCATTCAGTCACCCTGCCTCCATCTTTTTCACTCTCTCTCTAATTCAATCTTCTCTCATATTCTCCATTTCTCTCCTCTTCTACCTCCGTCCGCCACCACCCCACACCACTACTACCGCCGCCCCTCTCCTTACCAGATTCACCACCACCAACCACCAGCCACCATTACCACCGTCATTGACCTCCCTCCCTTACCGTTTTCAAGCAACGACAACAACAACAGCCACACAACCACAACAACCCCCACTGCCACGTCGTACCCCACTGCCGCCAACCACTCGTCGCCTCCCTCTCTTCCTCCTCTGAAATCCCGCCTCTCTTATTTCGAATTTGAATTTCGAAATCCCGCCTCCTCATATCCCAGAACCACCGTCGCTCCCGCCATTCACAACCCTCCATTCAATGACCACCTCGCCGCCACCACTCCCTCACCCGTCGACAACCCACGAGCCCCTTCTCCTTCACAGCAACACCCTTTCAACCGCCTCTTCCCCTTCTTTTTTTTTCCTTTTTTTCAGATCTATGTTGTGGGTTGGTGGAGCTGTGGTGTTTTGGGTGGGTGTTGGTGGTGGGTTAGGTGCGGGTTGGTGGGTGTTGTGGTGGTTGTTGAAGGCTACGGCCTTTCTCACTTGTCCTTTTTCTTTTTTTTTTCTTTTCTCATTTTTTTGTTGGTTGTTGTCACGGTGGCAGTTAGGGGGTGGTGATGGTTGTTTTGTTGTGGTTTTGTCGGTAGTTGGCATGTTGTCGGGGTGGTTGTTCTTTTATTTTTTTTGTTTGGTGTTGTGTTGTCGGGGTGGTTGTTGCCGCCTCTACTCGTTTTTTTTTTTTTGGATTTGTGCCGTGGTGGTTATTAGGTGTGCCGCCTATCTCCCTTCTCTCTTTTTTTTTTTCAGCTCTATGTCGTGCAGGTAGTGGGGCTGTCGTGGGTGTGGGTCTGGTGGCGTCGTGGGTGTGGGTCTGGTGGCGTCGTGGGTGTGTGGCTGGTGGTCTCTCTTTTTTTTTTTTTTTTTTTTCTCTCAGATCTATGTCGTGGGTGTGTGGCTGGTGGTCTTTCTCAGATTTAAGTTTCACTCGTGCAAAGGACTCGTATTAAAGTTTCGACTCGCAAGAATTAAAGTTTTACTCGTTTACCATTAAAGTTTCACTCGTAAACCACTAAAGTTTCATTCGTAACTTCGAGAAATAACAAATTTTTACATCGTTATATAAATACAAACTTTTATATTGAAACTGGCCTGAAAACCATTAAAGTTTCACTCATCACCATTAAAGTTTCACTCGTTTAACATTAAAGTTTCATTCATAAATCATTGAAAATTAAATAAATATTAATTAAAGTTTCACTCGTCAAATGGCCTAAAAAATTAAAGTTTCATTCGTCACCATTAAAGTTCCACTCGTTTAACATTAAAGTTTCATTCATAAATCAATGAAATTAAATAAATTTTAGTCACAATTACATCATAACATAAATTTAAAATTTTTTTTATTAAAATGGCCTAAAAAAATTGAAGTTTCACTTTTAAGCATTAAAGTTGAACTCGTATACTATTAAAGTTACATTCAAAAATCAGTTAAATTAAATTAATATTAATCACAATCACATTATTTCATAAATTCAAATTTTTATATTAAAAATGGCCCAAAAAAATTAAAGTTTCACTTTTAAGCATTAAAGTTTCACTCGTAAAACATTAAAGTTATATTTAAAAATACATAAATTTAATTTTTTATTTACAAAATGACTTTAAAAAACTAAAGTTTCAATCGTAAAGAATTAAATTTGCTCTCACAGATTAAAGTTTCACTTTTAAAACATTAAAGTTTCATTTCAAAAATTGATTAGAAGTCTCAAATCTCAACCATCAATCTTAGAAGATCAATGGCTTATAGAGTCAAGTTCAAATGAGTCCACCTAAATATTTGAGTCCCTAAGTCCTAATCTAAGCCATTGATCTTCTAAGATTGATGGTTGAGATTTGAGACTTCTAATCAATTTTTGAAATGAAACTTTAATGTTTTAAAAGTGAAACTTTAATCTGTGAGAGCAAATTTAATTCTTTAGGATTGAAACTTTAGTTTTTTAAAGTCATTTTATAAATAAAAAATTAAATTTTTGTATTTTTAAATATAACTTTAATGTTTTACGAGTGAAACTTTAATGCTTAAAAGTGAAACTTTAATTTTTTTAGGCCATTTTTAATATAAAAATTTGAATTTATGAAATGATGTGATTAATATTAATTTAATTTAACTGATTTTTGAATGTAACTTTAATAGTATACGAGTTCAACTTTAATTTATTTAATTTCATTGATTTATGAATGAAACTTTAATGTTAAACGAGTGGAACTTTAATGGTGACGAATGAAACTTTAATTTTTTTAGGCCATTTGACGAGTGAAACTTTAATTAATATTTATTTAATTTTAAGTGATTTATGAATGAAACTTTAATGTTAAAAGTGTGAAACTTTAATGGTGATGAGTGAAACTTTAATGGTTTAGTGTGTATTTATTTAATGATGTAAAAATTTGTTATTTCTCGAAGTTACGAATGAAACTTTAGTCACTATCAGTAAAACTTTAGTCCATATCTTTGAAACTTTAATCCATATCTTTGAAACTTTAATCCATATCCCAACATCATTACCCCAAGACCACCACGACACCCCACCACCGCCTCTGACCACCAGCATGACCTCCCCCTGCAACAACCGCCACCACGTCCCACCAAACTGAAACCAACCACCACCGCCACATGACTGATCTCCAATCTGAGAAAAAAAAAAAAATAGAAGGCCACGGCCACGACATCAACCACTTTAGATCTGAAAAAAAAAGAGAAGGGAGAGAGGCGGCAGCCAAACCGCCACCAACACCTCCACAACTCACCAAAGCACGTTGAAAAAGAAAAAAAACGGAGAAAGGAGAAGGGGCTGCCACAACCGCCACCAACACCCCCACAAGACCCACCAACCACGCACCAGAACCACGGCCGTAATCAGAAAAAAAAAAAAAAAGAACCGAGAAGCAAAAGAGACGGCAGTCAGAACCGCCACCAACAAAAAAAAGCGCGGTAGCACCATTAACAACCACCATCAAATCTAAAAAAAAAATTAAAAAAAAGGAGAGAGGCGGCGTGGCAGTGTCGGGTGGTGCCGAGGAGGTCGAAGAGGAGAGGAGAAAGGCGGTGTAGCAGGTTGTCGTCGATGGAGGTGTGAGCGGTGGTGTTTGATGTTGGTGGTGGCTGAAAAAGAAGATGGAAGGAAAAGAGAAAATGAGGAGGTGGCGGGGGGCTGTTGTAGAAGCCGGTGGTGGTGGGTTGAGTTAGAGAGAGATGGAAGAGAGAGAAGTGAGATGAGGCAGTGAAATGTGCAATGGTTTAGATTAGGGTTTTTTTTTGTGTTTTATATAGGTCTTTTATTTTTAGATTTAATCTTAACCTTTGATTTTGTTCTAATATAACGGCTTAGATAAGGACTTATGGACTCATCTAAGGATGGTGGACTCATTTGATCCTCATTCTATATATATATATATATAATAATGGCATGTGTGTATATTTATGAATTAGTATTTTTGAAGCAAAAAAAAAGATTATGTCCACTTGGGAAATATGAAAGCCACACACTGATCCCAATTTTATCACGCCAATAGTAAGTGTATTCTTAATAATTACTCATATCATTTAATCAATGTTTATGCGAGAGGTTGATTATCTAATTCAGCTGATTTGTGTGTGATTTATATAATAGTCTCCTAAAGCACCAGACGACAAACAATGCGCCTTTTACGTTTGTCAGTCCATGGGGGAGGTTATCAACAAAAAACTATCTACCATTCCGATACGGGTTAGAGTGACTTAAAAACTATTTCAGACATAAATTGAGTTCAATTCTGTATACTTCCATGTATTATATCTATTTTGATTATGTATATTTTGAATTGTAGTTTCCACTAATACTCAACAAAGCCCTAGAATATTCGCCAGAGGACACCAACCAGATGAGAAATATGTGGGCCAGTTATGTTGTTTTATTAGCGGAGTCTTAATAGTTTGCTCATGCTTATGTACATGTGTGTATATATATACATAGAGCTATTGTGTATTGGCTTCTTTTGTTTTTTTGAGGAAGTTGTGTTTTGGATTTTGATCATCCTGTTTGTACTGTTTTGAAACTGGGTTTAGTTGATCACGGGGTGTAATATTTTGATGCAGTATTGAATTTTTGCAGTGCACAGCTGCTGGAATGCTATTTTCAGCAGTAGCTGAAAAATAGCATTCCAGCAGCTGCTACAAACGCTGCTGAAAAAATAGCATTTCAGCAGCTGCTAGAACAAGCTAAAATCATTTTTTTTTTTAAATAAAATAAAACGATAACGGTTAAAAACAACTCGTTGCAAACAATTATTTGACAACGATTTTATTTAGATAAATAACCGTTGACATCTTTTTCCTCCCATTCAAACCGCCAAAAATATAAGATAACGAACAATAACCGTTATCGACT
Source organism: Silene latifolia (assembly GCF_048544455.1). Taxonomy (NCBI): domain Eukaryota; kingdom Viridiplantae; phylum Streptophyta; class Magnoliopsida; order Caryophyllales; family Caryophyllaceae; genus Silene; species Silene latifolia. Next base: position 2,675,545 of record NW_027413701.1, read on the forward strand.
TCAAAATGTTAAAAACGGTTTATTTAAGAAGAACCGTTGTCAAAGTTTCATCAATTGATAAATATAACAACGGTTTAGCACGCAATAAAACCGTTGTTAAATTTTGACATTTAATTAAATAAGATAACGAAATGGACCGTTATCGTAGATAATATTTAACAACGGTTTTGGAACCACTAAACCGTTGTCAATAGTAAACTAGGACAACACGTTTGAAACCGTTATTAATATTTAATAACGGTATCTTAAAAGTATACCCGTTGCCATAAACATCATTAACAACAGTTTTATAACAGTTCTTGAGTAGTGATAACGGTATTATAGATCCGTTCTTGATGTTATGTAACGGTCATACAACCGTGGTATATATTTAACTACAGTCGTTGCAATAACGGTTCCGTGTTTCTATTTAATAACGGTAATTGCATTATTTGACCGTTATTGAAGGTCTTATTTGGCGTAGTGTTAGTTTGTTTATTTGCCTGTTTAGTTAATATAGATATTTTTTTTTTGGCAACTAGACAAGATAGGTTTACTACAATCTCATAGCCTCATAGGCGAGGCTATGAGCTATCTTATTAAGCTTTCTAGGTAAGTAACTAAAACAGAGGCAATGAAACCTTGCTCCGATTGGGAAAATATCTTCCGTTAAACCTCCTATTAGATGGTTAGGTCTTGCTAAACCTGCAAGTTGAGTTACCAATTGCAGATAATCCGAGGATAAATCCAGATGTAATATATCACGTTCACATGCCCACATAAGAACTTTCCGAATCCCCATAGCCTCAGCTTGAAGGGCAGATTCCGCTTTAATTTTCAATCCTCCTTCGATGATTCTACCTCCATTTTCATCGTAAGCCACCCACCCTAACGCCGTTTCATAATTCCTATGCCAGCCCGCATTCACTTTTACCCATAGTTGCTTACAATCCCCAGCATTACCTACAAGAAAAAAAGGGTAACTATCTCGGATCCTACCAAGATCACTATTTTTTGTATCATCCATGTTTTCAGTCGTTACCCCCTTCCTTTCCTTTGTAATATTGTGCGCCTTTATAGTAGTAGCCACCAGGTAAGACCAGCATTTAAACAAGCCCTGTGGGTTGAAGCTTTCGCCTCTAAACATAATATTGTTTCGTAGAAACCATATGCTCTATAAAGTAGCTAGAAATTGAATGATCCTAAGCTCCCCCTCATGCAGCTTGTCTAAGTAAATAATCCAGTTTACGAGCCAAGTTTCAATATTTGATTGATACCCTTGGCTCGTATTAATACCTAAATCCGTCCCTGCCCAAATCCTAACAACTACTTTACAGTCCCGAAATAAGTGTTCTAGAGTTTCTTGATGTGCTGTACCCTCATGCCCAAAGAGTTGACATGAGTGATCCGTACCCAGGTTTCTCTTAGCCAGTTCACTCCCCGTCGGTAAAGTCTTTGAAAGGATCTTCCACAACAAAACTCTCCACCCTTTGGGTCCTGGTAGTTGCTATAACCATGCCTTACAAAACCCTTTCCCATAGTGCCTAATCTAGATTTATATTTCGAAGATCCCATTAGTTCAATAAATTTTTCAAAAAGCACACCATATCCACACTTGACAGTGTGATCTCCACTCCCATGTGAATCCAAAAAATCTCGTCCTCCACACTCGATTCACAAAAAGGCATTGCCATGATTCTTTTTGCATATTCTTCTTTAAAAGCTAGGGTGATTATTTCTTTCTGCCGTTCGCTTGTATTCGAACGTAGATCCCTAATCTTAAGGTCTTTCAATTTATGGAATGCTTGTGTAAGTACCTTATCCCTAGGTTCTGGCTCTTTTCCATCTACCCATCGTGAGTCCCATAAACTTAAGTCTGACTATATCCCCGGTTTCCAACCTATATTTTCCATTATGAGATTTAGACCATACCTAATACCTCTTATACTCCATGAACTGGCGCCTTTTTTTCTTATGACTACACTATTCATCCCACCATTCAAACCAAATAATTTTTCTCTGTAGACCTTACAGAATAGAGAGTCATGGTTCGAGACAACCTTCCATGCATGTTTAGCTAGAAGAGCTTAGTTTAAACATTCAATGTTCCGGATCCCAAGCCCAACATTACTTTTTGGCAGGCTAAGAAAATTATTACTACACCAGTGCATAGGTTTACCTGTCTTACATCCGGCCCACCAAAAATGTGACAGGATAGAGTTAATCTTCCTTGCCACACTGTAGATACCTCATTTCTGCACCTCCCGCAAACCACCCGGTGATGATTGGGCCGCATGTTTGGTACGCGGAACGATTTATGACAGTTCGTAAGTTTATCGTCAAGTGATTGCTCAAACATTAATGTCTACCTCTTATTTGTCATCTACGCGCCGATACGGTCGTTTTGACAGTAATTAGAGTACATTTGGAGTCCGAGCCTAAAACCGTCTTCATTTTCTGATAACCGTTAAATCCCGAGTCAGAATGTTCTGGAATGTTCCGGATATTTCTATTCCATATTTTATAAATATTTCACAATCTTTTATTCTTTAGTAAACAATTTCCCGTAATATTCATACAAAATATTAAGGAAAACCAAAATATTCCGTCATTCCATAACTTAAACACGGAAATCTTTCTTCCGCAGGAGGAAACCACATGGGAACAGACGCAGCAGGTGTTGCGCCTCTTCCAAGAGACGGAGTGACTACTGCGTCTTTTCCCAGGTTCTTTTCTGCGTATTTTTCGTATCTTTTTCATATCTTTTCGAGATTCACTTCCAAAGTCTCTCCGAAACCCTATTCCTTCACGTGATTAGTATAAATAGGAGCCTTCGCTCCTCATATTTCTCACGCGAGTGTCTGCCCTTCTCTTCTCCCTTTGCATTCTAGACCACGTTCTTACTTTTTGGCGTCTACGTGCTTGAACATTCGACCACGTAAGCTCGGATCCTTCTGAGTACCAGCCTCGTTTGCATGACCGACCAATTTGACCAACTCCACAACTCCACAACTTAATTAGTCTTAATCGTTTTCCTCTTACGAGGGCACTTTCGTTACATTCGAGTCGAGCATCACTAATCGTTAACTTAGTTCATCTCGTTTCGTCAAACATGTAAGTCTGAGGGTGTAAATCATTCTTTTGTTTATTGTTCTTTATTATCGTAATTAATATTGTAAGATTTATGTCGAAAACATCTCTTAAAAATGATTTATAAAACCTCGTTTTAAACCCTTTATACGGATTGCCAGAAGATAACCGTCGAGAAAGGACGCAAAGAATCGCGCCTCTTGAAGGAGCGCTTGATGTCTCGCTGCGCCTCTTCGTGAGGCTGCCGCAGTTCCTGCTTCCTTTCTTCTTCCTTCGTCCTCTGTAATTCGTCTTCTTTATTTGTTTCGTTTGTTTTTGCTAATTCTTTGACATACATACCATAATGATTTCACATGTATATTATTTATCATTCATTAGCATGTAATTCGTCATTAAATCCGACTTGAATCCCTTATAATCCAATATTTGCGGGTTTTCGTCATTAAATTCAATCCTAGTTGTAGAAATTCAATTCGTTCATATTGAGTTTCTGGAATTCGACCTTTCGATATATTTTCATCTGTCGATTGTCATGTTCATCGCATATTCGTCGTTAGTTTTTCATTAATTCGTTATGTCTAACCTAATTAGTTCACCTATGTCACTAATCAATCGTTCATTCATGTAAATAATTCATCTTAATTCCGTTTCATCCGTGTTTTATTGCTTTTATGACCCTTATTCATGTGTAATTAATCCATTAAATCACTTCTATCCAATTAAATATATTAATCAATCCTTAAATTCACTAACGAATATTAACGATTTGCAGTTCCGGCTTCACAGCCAGAACTCACCCTTGGAACAGACGCCTTTAAAGAATCTGCGCCTCTTCCAAAGGGCGCGATCTGCGCTTTGTTCCAGGTTGATTTCTGTCTCTGAACTCCCGTGTTGCCTTGACCTAGTTTATTAATTAAGTATAATTAACTATTAACCGTATTATCGCCTACTGTTCTGTTCGTTAATTCCTTTATTCTTTCGTTTTCTCAAATTATCCGTTTTAAAGGTATTTTCGACATAAATCGCCAAACCCATTGTAATTATTGTAATTTTCATTATTGTAATTTTCTTTATTGTATTTATCATTGTATTTTGTATCATTTGTATGTTTTCACATGTAATCAACCTAATTCCAACTTTGACCCAATTGTATGATTAAACTACATGTTTCACCGACTTAGTCTAATTCTTCACATGTTAGGATTAAAACTTGGATGTTGCATTGCATGCATACAATCGACGATATATCAAGTATAGACGATTTCCCTAATCATTAGTAGAGGCCGCTATCGAGGCGGGCGGGATTAGGTGTTCGATCAAAAGAGCTTCTTAATACGTACCCTCACCCCTTACTCCAGATCTCTGTGAACATCCGTGTTCATTGGCATCCACGAGAGTCATTCTAGACATAGAATGCTAAGGGTAACGAGTTCTTGGTGTCTATGTCACTACTTTGTGTCTTGACATGACACGAGGTATTCGAACGGTTCCAATTTCCCATAAAAATTGGTGGCGACTCCACAAATGCAAACGCTTGTTTCCCAAGCGCCCCCGTGGCCCCCATTGTCCACAGTTTGGCGACTCCGCTGGGGATAATACACTTACATGTAGCCAAAAGGGTGAAACTTGAACAAGGTTAGGTAATAGTTTGTGCACGACAATTGTCGGTTTTCATAACTCGGTCTTCCTAGATCATTTCATTCGGCCTTCCTAGGCCCAACCCAACCCATTCGACCAATCGTCCCGTCTAAACGGTCCTAATTCTTATTTGGGCCTAAGGATGGATAGCGATTGACGTCATCCATACCATGATGCTTACTCTTGTTTGTATCAAGGACCTTCACTACTTGAGGAAATGGACTAGGAATCGGCCTTACTCTTGTTCGGTACGAGCCTCTCCACAGACTTCGGGTTTGATTGTTCGGTATGGCAACCCACCCTTTAAACCAAAACCCTTTTAAAATGCACTCAGCATCCCGTTATAATGCTTGTATAAATGTTTGTACCTTACATGATCGCCATTTCTAAACGAAATCATGACAATTTTTGTAAAAAAATCAAAACCCCTTTTTTAAATGAAAATTTCGAAAAAGGCCATTAATTAGCTCAAAACCGAGTCGAAACTCTGTCCGTTTGTCGAGTCAAAATTCGGGCCCAAGCCCATTTCTAAACCTCACTTCAAGTCCACTCCTACAACTACACTATAGTTGACTAGGATACACATTTTCAAACTTGTGTCTTTTCTTCAAAGCTCACTAACACAAGTGGCACACACCCACTTCACAAGTCAAAACATTTATTCTTTTAGTAAGTGTGTTAGGATGGTCGATCGTGTTTTGATTCGTCGTCGATCTCTTATCCAGTTTTCAAGATGCCTGAAACAAGTGACGTGAACTTCAATCAACTTCAAGATGGTAATGATCGAATCCTAGCCGCCCTAGCTCAAATCCAAGTTACCCAAGACCAAGTGTATGATCGCCTTGACACCATCGAAGGCCGGATCTACGCCGTAGAAACGAGGATTCCTCCTCGAGAAAGTGAAGTCGTTGATGACTTCAGGGAAGAAAGCTCTCCCATGGGTGTGACTGCAGCTGAAAAACGACTCCAATACTTAGAGGAGCAATTGATGTACCTTAAAAGGGATGACATTTATAGGGAGAATAATCGCAAGTATGAGGCCGTCAATTCCAAATTGCCAACCAACTTCAATATGACGGATATCCCTAAATTCAAGGGGCACGAAAACCCTTTGAACCACATTCGTGCCTTCAAGGATTACATGTCTATCAAAGGCATCAAACCCGATATGTTCTTAAGGATCTTTCCTTCATCTCTTGACACCATCCCAAAGCAATGGTTCTACTCTTTAGAACACAAGAAGATCGCCACTTGGGAAGATGCCGCAATCGAGTTTTCTAAGGAATATGCGGATAATGCCGAGATCCAAGTTAACATGCGCACTTTAGAGGTTCTTACCCAAAACGACAAAGAAGGATTCACCGACTTCCTAAGTAGGTGGAGGAAGACTAGTACCCAACTAGTTGAACGCCCCGATGAGGCTACCCTTGTGGATAAATTCGTGGACAACCTCAAACCCATCTATGCCAATCATTTGAGGTACCAAAACATCAAAACTTTCAAGGATTTAACCGTACTAGGGACGAGAATTAAAGATGACATCCGTAAAGGACACTTATCCAAAACGGTAGGTCGAGGATATCAAGGCTCAACAAGTCGTTCATACGGCTCCACTAGCAAGACCGATGAAGTTAACCTTCTCGAGCCATCCAAGAAGAGTACCTCACCAAGGAAATTCACAAATCTTGGAGACACTTACTGCAACGCTCTAAAGAGGTTAATGAAGCAAGGTAAACTCCAACTCATAGGACCTACTCCCGAACCCGAAAAGAAATCCAAATTCTGGGACGAAAACTCGTACTGTGAATACCATAGGGGTAAGGGGCATGACACAGAAAAATGCTACAAATTGAAAAATGTGCTTCAAGACATGATAGAGGATGGTCGACTACCAATACCGCCGGGAGGCAAACCCAACCACACTCAGAACCCTCTTGGGATTCTAGTGATCACAAGTGAAGAATCTACCTTAGATTGTTCACACCTCATTTCTCACATGGACAAGGAGTGTGGATAGGCAAGTTTGGGAATTGGAAAACATGGTGACAACTCTACATAACCCCAATGCGACACCCAAAGAACATGCGCCATTAATCTTTTCTCAAAATGCCACTATGCAAGAAATAGTCGCCATAGTTGATAAACTAGTCGACCAAATCACACGACTAGAAGACGGAATCATGAGAATGAGGGAACTAGCTACAATCAATGGAGTATGGGCCGATGATGATGAAGACGAGTATCTCATTGAACACACCCTAGTCAAGGAAATAGTCCAAAATGGTGAAGACTAAGATGTGGACCACCTAGCTCGTTCGGGGCCTCCATATCAAAGTACTACTCAAAATGGTCCAACCAACGTTGTCACACCAAATGATAACGAAGATGACACCACTGATCATTTTCTCAAGCAATTACAGAAGACCAAGGCTGATTTTTCAGTCTGGCAACTAGTAGCAAGCTCATTCCCACATCGCCAAGCTTTACTGCAAGCTTTGGCCAAACTAAATGTAGCACATAACTCCACACCCGAAGATGTAGTCAACTTGGTCTTCCAAGAATCACCGAAGCTATGTAATCCTATTACTTTTTCAGACGAAGATTTGCCACCCTTTGGCGCTAGTCACAACTTGGCTCTTTACATCACCGTCATTTGTCTAAAGAAGAATGTGCCAATGACCTTGGTAGATGATGGCTCCGCGGTCAACGTCATACCCCTCAAAACGGCATACAAATTAGGCATGAAAGAGTCGGATTGGACCCCTACCAATCAAGGTGTTCGCGCATATGATGGTACACGACGAAAGGTAGTAGGACTCGTTAACCTAACCATAGCCAAAGGGCCAATTGAGCGAAAGGTTAACTTCCAAATAGTGGACATTGAAGCTTCCTTCAACATACTTCTAGGAAGACCTTGGATTCACGCTTCCAAAGCGGTAACATCCACCCTTCATCAAAAGATCAAGATCCCACTAAATGGCAAAGTGGTGACGATCACTTCATCACCCATCAAGGCAATAATCGAAAAGAAGTCAAACAATCAAGTCCTTGCGGATCCAGTATATGAGCTTGAGGGCTTCCAAAGCATAAGTGTCATAGAAAGCGAATTGACACCCCTATACTACGATCCCTATTCCAACTTGATGGTCAACCACACATTCAAATCCCAGGGATACTTCCCTGGAATGCCTTTGAACCCCATCCGAAGAAACACCTTCGCACCCTACAAGGAAGGCAACTAAAAAAGAATACCACTTGGACTAGGGTACAAACCCACCAAAGAAGAAGTTCTCGAGATGCTTGCTCAAGTTCAAAACCGTAAGTACGTAGGAGTCCAAATGCGACCCTATCTCCCTACCCTAAATGGATACTTCGTTAAGGAAGGAAGTCTAGAACTCTTTCACGGATTTCCCGAACCTTGGCACTATCTCGAAAGGAAGCTAGCTGGAATCGAGATCTTTCACGATTGCTACTTCATTCCTCCAGAAACGGTTCCTACCGTCAAAGCTCATCAAGTACCTTACTTAGACGAACAGGCTGTTAGTCTATTGTTTGGAGAAGATCGATTTGTTAGAGCCACGCAGGATGAGATCATTACTATGATACTTCAAGACGACCACTTCAACCCTACCGCGTTAATCACAGAAACAAACGCGAATCAGCAGAAAGGATGGAGAAAATCAATCAAGTGGACCAAATATCAAGGAAGACTCTTCAAGCTCACCACTGGAGAAGGAGAGATGTTCAAAGGAGAACCAGCAGACGATGAATTCGAGTCAGAGTCAGAGTCGGAGTCAGAGTCGGAGTCTAGAGAAGTCGCTAAGGAGTCTCCTCCTATCGTCATCCCCATTCCCTTTGTTTCTCCTAGCTTAGCCTCAAATAGTAACAGTAGTTCGGGAAATGTCCCAACAACTGTCCCTTTACCGCCACTGACCACAGATCAGATGGCTTCGTTGTTTCAACTTTTCTCAAACTTTAATATGAATAAATCAGGTTCTGCTTACTCTTTGTGTTATCTTGAGTGCAATTCTGTTTACGATGATACTGAGGATGGCCAAGACCTAGACTCAATTGAGATACCTCCCTACGTTGCCAAAGAAATACTACAAGAAGGGGAAGGGGGACAAGTAATAGAGAATACCGAACCCATCAATGTAGGAACCGAACTAGATGTAATACCCAGGATATTTAAGAACGCTGTTGACCGATCTTGTTGACCAAACAGACCTTAGGGATGAATGGGTGAGGAATCAGGCTTGTAACATGAGTTTTATAGGAGTAGTTACTCGACCTAGCTGAAGCTACTCGGTCGAGTATCACCTATACTCGACCGAGTAGAGCCTACTCGGCCGAGTACTTCCGTACTCGACCGAGTATGGCTGCTGTCGACACGTTAATATAAACGCAAGTTCGCGAGATTCATTTCATTTCTCATTTCATCGACAATTTCTCTTTCTCTAACCCTAGCCTATATCCCTCCTCTATTACCCCATAGCTTCACACTCTTATGCATTTAGCCTAAACCTCCACCATGGGAATGACGGGATTCGCTGAGTAAGGATGACGTGGGTGGTGGTCGTCTATGTCACCGTCGATGCGTAATGTTAGGTAAGTATCTGCCTTGTGTTCATTTGAGTGATTCTTTGAGTTTAGTCGTGTAATAGGAGATGGTTATCATTGTTAGGATGCTTATTGGAGTCGTGCGTGGCTGTAAATGGGAGTCTTACATGCTTTGCGATGAGGTAGGGTTTCCCTACTCAGTTTACTGTTAATTGATTTATGATTGTGATTGTATTGTGTATGATTGTTATCTGCTGATCATCAGAGTATTGGTGTAGTGGTGACGGTGGTGTTGTTGTGGTATTGTGACAGCTGTGAGGCTGTGTGTGTTGTGATGGTGGTGGAGTCACTTGCGGGAGTGACTTCACACCCTAGTTCGCCCTCCGTGGAACCCGCCACGGGAGGGGATGTGCACATTAAGGGACAGGGATTGTTAGTCGCTCGTTGATGAGCTGGACTAGGTAGGATGGGCTGCGGTCACCCACTGGCGGCGAGGATTACCTGTTGCGATGGGTAATCTGGTAGGGCTACACCCTTCGGGGTGTAGTCGGTTACTGTGCGAGGTCGTGAGACTGGGATAGAGGATGATCAGCTGTTTACATTGTTATTTTGTCTTACATTTGATTAGTCAGTACTAACCCCGTTGTTGTTGTTGTTTTGTAAAACCTGCGGTGATCCATTCGGGGATGGTGAGCAGTTGGCTTAGCAGGTATTGTTGATTGTGTCTGCTAGGATTGGAGGGATCGAGTCATCACGCTACCGGTCTAGAGAGGCAGTGTCATGAGTGTTATGGTTGTACCTTTTTTATAGAGACGTTGTATTTAGTTGTGTTGTATAAGATATATTAATATTTACAATTGTTCTTTTATTGTCTAATTTGATCTACCTCATCGGGAAACCGAGATGGTGACACCGTCATACACTGGGATGGTCCTTGGTAAGGCATTCTGGCGTACCGGGGTGTTAAAAAGTGGTATCAGAGCCACGATTTTGGAACCTGAACCAATGAATTTAATGAATATAGGGTGTCAATTAAAATGAACCTGGTGTATGTACGTTGGGAGCCCCAGCCGATGCTAGATTTTGGGTGAGTAGGCGCCCTCATTTCAAAATCATGGCCCCATCGGACTTAAGCCAGACACGGGAAAAAGGGTAGTTAGTGAGAGTCGTTGATTGCTTAATGATGATTGTTGTGTGTATCTATGATTAGGATGATATGTGTTATGATGTATGTGTGGAAAAGTTGGAGTTAGTGACGGAATTGTTGCGTTCTGCGACCAGTGGTAAGTTAACCAATTTGTTTCATGATGAATGTGTTGTGTGTTGGATTGCTGCTTTGTAAATGTGATTAAGGTGTATGTCTGGTGTTTAGCGGAATTAGAGATGATGTGAGATGAGAGCTAAACCTTGCAGGTAACGTAATTAAATGCTGAGTATGCTATAAGGATAGGGTGTAACAGTTTCATGACATAGTGAAGAATGAAGGTGGTAATGATGATAGTATTGGTAGTAGATGTACAAAAATAAGTGTTGATGTGTGTTTGAGTGGTGGAACTAAGCCTTCACAAAGGATTTGAGCGGTTGCACGGAACTCCGAACGATATCATTTATTTTGCAGGGACAGTGAAAGTTTATGATTTTCTCTTCACTTTTAGGAACTCGGCCGAGTAGATGACCGTACTCGACCGAGTAGCCCATACTCGGCCGAGTATCAAGATACGCAACCGAGTACCCGTTTGGTGAAAATAATAATCGCTTCTGTTCTTCAAAATTCGACCGAGTAAGAAGAGCACTCGACCGAGTAGTCTACACTCGGCCGAGTATTCCTAAACACTCGATCGAGTATTCGACACTCGGCCGAGTATGTTCAATACTCGACTGAGTATTACTGTAGCAGGACTTATGCAGGTTATACAAAAACCCTATTTTCGTTCCTTTCTCTCTTATTTCCGCCTCCCATCTTCCTTTTTCCTTCTCTCTAAAAACTCCATATCCTACCTTCCTCAAGCTTTCGGGTAAAACTTTGGTGTTCTACTTGTTCTTGCTTGCCTCAAACCAGTTTAAGGTAAGATTTAAACTCAATTTTCTCATTTGTTTTCAAAGTTATGGTATAATATCATGCTAGATTTCGAAATTCTTTGTAAAACAACTGAAATTTAGTCTTTAACTTGTGATTCTAGGATTCAACTGTATATAAATCTTGTGTATGCCTTGATTGATTAATTTCATGGGTTAAAATTCAATTTCTGAATTCTAGGGTTATCAAAAACGAAACTCTCTTGGTTGTCGATGATTATTCCTTAATTTGAAACAATTTAAAGCTTGTAACCATATAAATTGTAAGGTAATTGGTGATTTTCTGATAATTTATCTTAAAAAGATCGTTCTAAAATCGATATACAATTGAAAAAAGACCGTCTTTTGCGCTAAAACTTTTTGTGTCAATCCCTTGTTAAAGATTGTTCTCTTGCAGCATGGTGAAAACCAGAGGTTTACCCAACAAAAGAACTCATGCTAATGTTCAGCTTGAGACTGGTCAGTCAAGTAGTGAACCCGTAGTTCCGCCGGTGGAGGCACATCCATCGGTAATATTCTCTAATTTTAATCATCGTAAGGCTTTTGTGGCTCTTATGCGTCGTCCTTTTCGCCCCACCCGCTGTGTTAACCCTGGTATCCTTGAGACTTTAGGGATCAAAGAGGACATATTTCATATCTTTCAGATTTTGGGTATGGAGGGGTTGTATCATCTGAGAAAGAAATCCTACCCCCACTTGACCTTAGAGTTTTTTAGCTCTTTTGTTTATGATAAGAAGGGAAAGACTGTTTCTTTTCGTCTCATGAATGAAGATCATGAGCTTACCCTAGACGAGTTGGCTGAAATTTGGGTTTAGAGGCCGAGGGCGATGATTACCTTAGTGATGTGGCCAAGAACAGTGGTGCACCTCTTTACCTTCCATATTTGACTGGCAGACCTGCCCCTAGTGCCAGTGCCATGCTGATTAATGATGTGCAGCACGTTTCCCTTCGTATGTTCCTGAGGATGTTGACCTGTTTGTTGTACTCGAGAGATGACGTGAGCAAGCTCAATTCTCATGAGGTTATGCTTCTTATGTCTTACCTTAACCTACACCGTCAGAAACCGTTCTACTACAATGCTCCTGGTGTAGTGTGCTCAAGTCTTGAGCGTATGGCACAGTCCGAGACTCGACACATTGCCTGCGGGGCCATAGTGACCCGCCTAGCTCAGCGCCTGACAGATTTTGAGGCCCCACCTCCTGAGGGGAATGAGTATGTAGAGATTGTGCCTACCATGAACGCTCAGTACTGGCGTCAGAACAGATGGTTGAGGAAGATGGATGACAGGTCTTATGCCTGGAGAGTGAGGGGAACTATGTAGATGGTGCTTCCGGACCCAGCTCATCTCCCTGTTGTTGATCATTTGGCTGAGTGGGAGACTTGTGCCATTCCTAGACCTGAGCCCCAGTCCTACCTGATCGACCCACGGATTCTCTTGGACCTACCGAGCCTCGTCACCGCACCGAGGGGGCAGCAGCAGCACCTCCCCACCTCGGGAGCGCCGTGGAGTGAGGCGATCTAGGCGGAGACCGGTTGTACCTGAGCCCTCTTACTCTGCCCCTGACTCCTACCCTTACCACCCTTATCAGTACTCGCCCTACCCCACAGTGCACGACCCCAAGATGCAGCCGCATGAACTGGCTGAACATATCTCCTCTACTTTGGTGCTCCGCAACCTACATGAGATGACCCTTAACCAGGGCATAGGGATACAGCTTGCGCAGCCTGTCTGGTGGAGGGGACCGGGAGTGGATACGGGAGTATTCCACAGTTATGGTGTCGACCCGAGCTACTGGAGACCTCCGGAGGAGACTGAGTTTGGCTACCTTGCGGGACCATGGGGAGCCAACTATGGTAGTTAGTTAGGAGGGGACTACTCAGCAGCAGCAGCAGGCTTTCCAGGAGCAGGGAGTTCAGGTGCAGGTACTTCTGGCGCAGGTGGTGATGATGACATGGAGGAGGGTCCTCGTTATTGACCTTATGTTGTTAGGCTGTTTGGTTTGATTTCTTTGATGTTGGATTTATTTCGTTTGTGTTGGATTTAGTACTTCTATTTCGGTTGTTGCTTTCGGGAATTATTATCTACTGTTGGATGACTGTACTTGGCCATAAGGCCATTTATTTACTTTATTTAGCATGAGGAGACGGGTATATTTGGTTGTGTTAGACATTAGCTGTGGTTGATGTGGTGGTGAAAAGTTGAGTATAGGTTATTTAGTGAATGCTTTATGTGTGTCGTCAAAACGTCCACTGCCTGTCTTAGCTCGACCGAGTATAGCCACTACTCGACCGAGTAGAGCTTACTCGGCCGAGTATATATATGTACTCGACCGAGTAGAGCTCACTCGACCGAGTAAGCACCCCTACTCGGCCGAATGCAGCTGAAACCGAGACCCTGATATATATTAACGATGTGAATTGCATGAGTTATGTGGATAATTATATGAGGAGTTGGGTAGTTCTTATTTCGCCAGTTTATACAATAAGATTGATTATAACTATGTCACAGGTACATGATTGTCGAGATAACCTATTAATTTAGGAATGTTTCGTTATATAAAATTGGTCGGTAGACAGGAATTTAATTGTCAAGGGGAGGAATACCCGAGTCTTTAAAAGATGTAGAAAGATAATACAATACCACACCGTGCTGTAACTGTTACCAGTATTATGCGTGGATATGTTTGGTGACGGTTATAATCGCCCCAGCTGGTCACGAATTAAGTTGCTATCTTGTGTTAACCCCGTAATTCATTTTATATACTACTTAGTTGCGGAAATATTCGGTTTGTACAAGTTGCAAGTGTATAAGATCATAAAGTAAGTGTGCTACGAGAGTTTATGAGTAATGTCATGTGTGTAGTAACTTTGGGCACGGGAAGTGGCTAGTAGTGAACTTCGGGGACGAAGTTCCTTTAAGAGGGGAAGAGTAATGTCGCGGAAATAAGTATTTATTTATGTGAAATGTGTATTTAATTATAACTATGATATTTGGAATCACATGTATGTTAGGCATGTTAGCATTCGGAATTACATTTATGTTTCCTTAAAGCTGTATCCATGTTGTATTCAAGTAATATTCAAGTAATATGAAGATTATACTGTGCACGGGTGTCAGAATTCAATTTATGTCTCAATTCTAATTATGTGATATTTGGTATAGGTGTATGGAATGTGGTGGTGGAGTACTGTTTTTGAGTATTGTTTTGAATTTTGTGTATTGTTTTGCGTTTGTATATTTGGTATAAGCATACGGAATGTGGTGGTTGAGTACTGTTTTGAGTAGTGCTTCGCATTTGTGTATGGTTAATAGTCGTTGTGTCGCTTTTAGCAAAAGAGTGCATATGAATTCATTAATTTCTGTAAGTATATGTGAAAATTGGTGATTAGTATCCTTTGGAAGAGTAGCCATGATGGGTGTCTGTTGTTTGAATAAGGTGGTATGACGGTAATGTCAGGATGGTTTGAGTTTGTGCTTTACGCCTTCGTGTAGGTGGTTAGTGTCACAGTGTGTAACTCTGAAGGGAGTGCGGGCTGAACTTCGGGGACGAAGTTCTTTTTAAGGGGGGAAGACTGTAATACCCAGGATATTTAAGAACGCTGTTGACCGATCTTGTTGACCAAACAGACCTTAGGGATGAATGGGTGAGGAATCAGGCTTGTAACATGAGTTTTATAGGAGTAGTTACTCGACCTAGCTGAGGCTACTCGGTCGAGTATCACCTATAATCGACCGAGTAGAGCCTACTCGGCCGAGTACTTCTGTACTCGACCGAGTATGGCTGCTGTCGACACGTTAATATAAACGCAAGTTCGCGAGATTCATTTCATTTCTCATTTCATCGACAGTTTCTCTTTCTCTAACCCTAGCCTATCTCCCTCCCCTATCACCCCATAGCTTCACACTCTTATGCATTTAGCCTAAACCTCCACCATGGGAATGACGGGATTCGCTGAGGAAGGATGACGTGGGTGGTGGTCGTCTATGTCACCGTCGATGCGTAATGTTAGGTAAGTATCTGCCTTGTGTTCATTTGAGTGATTCTTTGAGTATAGTCGTGTAATAGGAGATGGTTATCTTTGTTAGGCATTTCTGCACCTCCCGCAAACCACCCGGTGGTGATTGGGCCGCCTGTTTGGTACACGGAACGATTTATAACAATTCATAAGTTTATTGTCAAGTGGTAGCTCAAATACTTTTGTGTACCCCTTGGTCATCATTTCGTGCCCTTACGGTCGTTTTGACAGTAATTAGAGTACATTTGGAGTTCGGGTCAAAAACCGTCTTCATTTTCTAATAACCGTTTAAAATGCCGAGTCAGAATATTCTGGAATGTTTCGGATATTTCTATTCCATATTTCAATCTTTTAATCTTTTGGCAAAGTATTTTCCGAAATTATATTTTTAACAATAAAGAAATTGAGATCAACCGCAATTCCATAATAGTAACGCGGAAAATCTTTCTTCTGCAGGAGGAAACCCTTGGGGAAAGGACGCAACACCTGCTGCGCCTCTTCCAAGAGCCGCAGTGGCTGCCGCGTCTCTTCCCCAGCTCCTTTCTGCGTATTTTAAGATCTTTTCGAGATTTACTTCCAAAGTTTTACCGAAACCCTAATTCCTCCGTGTGAATAGTATAAATAGGGACCTTCGTTCCTTATATTTCTAACGCGAGTGTCCGCCCTTCTCTTCTCCCTTTGCATTCTAAGACCGTGCTCTTTGCTTATTGGCGTCTACGTGCTTGAACTTTCGGCCACGTAAGCTCGGATCCTTCTGAGCACCAGCCTCGTTTTGCATGACCGACCAATTTGACCAACTCCACTCAATCAATTTAATCAACTTAGTTTAATTCCTCTTAGAGGGCACTTTCGTCGTATATTCGAGTCGAGCAATCACTAATCGTTAACTTAGTTAATCTCGTTTCGTCAAACATGTAAGTCTGAGGGTGTAAATCCCATCTTTTATTATTGTATTTTATTTATGTATTAATTATTGTAAGATTTATGTCGAAAGCATATTTAAAACCGATTTATAAAACCTTTTATTCAAACCTTTTTTACGGATTAGACGGGAGATAGATGTCGAGAAGGAACGCAGCAACTGCTGCGCCTCTTCAAAGGGCCGCAGCATCTGTTGCGCCTCTTCCTGAGGCTGCCGCAGTTCCTGCTTTTCTTCTTCTTCCTTCTTCTTCCCTCGTCTTCTGTCAGTTCGTCTATTTTATTTCGTCTTTCCTTGTTTACTTCTTATTTCGTTCGTATACTAATTTTAGCACATAATTCATTAATAATCTCACTTTTAATTTCCGACTTAAATCCCAAGTAATTAATATTTACGAGTTTTCGTCATAAAATCAAACCCGGATTTTAGAGATTCGTTTAATCCATATCAAGTCTCTGGAATTCGACCTTTGGTATATTTTTATCTGTTTATCGTCATCATCATCAGTAGTTTAACATCAATAAGCCTAATTAATTTATTTTAATAAACTTAATTTGTAATTAGTTTATAATTAGTCTTTAATTTGTTCTAATTAATTCAAATCCGTCTTTTATTGTTTTTGTGACTCCTTCATATGTAAATAATCCATTAAATCACTTTTATTCGAGTCAAATATCGATAATCGACCTTTAAATTCACCAACGAATATTAACAATATGCAGTTCCGGCTTCACAGCCAGAACTCACCTCAGGAACAGACGCAATGACCACTGCGCCTCTTCCAAGGGATGCAGCTCTGCTGCGCCTGTTCCGGATTGAGTTTTGCCTCTGAACTTCCGTTGTTGCTTTGACCTAGTGTATTAGTTTTTGTATTTAATCGGCTATTAATCGTAATACCACTGATAATCTGTTCATTAATTTATTTCCCCTTTTCTTTCCTCAAATTATCCGTTTTATATGTATTTTTGACGTAAATCAATCAAACCCATGTAATTATTGTAATTTTTAATTATTGTATTTTGTTCCTTATTATCATTGTTTGTTTGCTTTCACATGTAATCAACATTAAATTTCCACTTGACATTATTGCATGTTAAAACTACATGTTCACCGACTTAGTCTAAATTCACATGCTAGGATCAAAATAATGGATGTTGCATTGCATGCATATAATCGACAACATATCAAATATAGATGATTTTCCCTAATCATTAGTAGAGGCCGCTATCGAGGCGGGCGGGATTAGGTGTTCGATCAAAAGAGCTTCCTAATACGTACCCTCACCCCTTACTCCAGATCTCAGTGAACATCCGTGTTCATTGGCATCCACGAGAGTCATTCTAAACATAGAATGCTAAGGGTAACGAGTGCTTAGTGTTCATGTCATTACTTTGTATCTTGACATGACACGAAGTATTCAAACGGTTTCCAATTTTCCACAATAAATTGGTGGCGACTCCATAAATGCAAACGCTTGTCCCAAGCGCACCTGTGGACCCGTGTCCACAGTTTGGCGACTCCGCTGGGGATAATACACTTACGTGTTGCCAAGGGTGAAACTTGAACAAGGTTAGGGAATAGTTTATATGAGACAGTTGTCGGTTTTCATTACTCGACCTTCTTAGGTCATTTTATTCGGCCTTCCTAGGCCCAACCCAACCCATTCGACCAATCGTCCCGTCTGGACGGTCCAAATTCTTATCTGGGTCTAAGGATATAGAGCGATTGACATCAACCATACCATGATGCTTGCTCCTGTTTGTATCAAGGGCTTTCACTACTCGAGGAAATGGACTAGGAATCGGCCTTACTCTTGTTTGGTACGAGCCTCTCCATAGACCCCGGGTTTGATTGTTCGGCATGGCAACCCACCCTTTTAAGCCAAAACCCTTTAAATGCACTCAGCATACCGTTATAATGCCTGTATGAATGCTTGTATCAAATGTGCTCACCATTTTCTTAACAAAACCATGACGAATTTTGTAAAAATAAAAACCTCTTTTAAAAACGTAAATATTTTCGAAAAAGGCCTAAATTAGCACAAAACCTGTCAAAACTCTGTCAAAAAATCGAGTCAAAATTCGGGCCCCAAAACCCATTTCAAAGCCTCACTTCGAGTCCACTCCTACAACTACACTATAGTTGACTAGGACGAACATTTCAAAACTTTGTCATTTTCAAGCCTCACTTACACAAGTGGCACACTCCCACTTTACAAGTCGAGTCTTTTCTTTGAGTAAGTGTGCTAGAATGGTCGATTGTGTTTTGATTCATCGTCGATCTCTTGTCCAGTTTCCAAGATGCCTAAAACTAGCACCACAAGCAACAGTCAACCCCAAAAAGGTAATGATCAAATCCTAGCTGCGCTCACTCGCCTCCAAACTAGCCAAGACCAAGTGTATGATGCGTCAACAAAATCGAGGGCCGAATTGTTGCTGTAGAAACTAGGTTACCTCCTCCAGAAGATGAAGTGCCTAGTGAATTTGTGAATGACAACCTTCCACCCTATGTAGGACCCCAAGAAGCCAACCCTCCAGTAGGTCTTACTGAAGCTGAGAAGCGACTCCAATATTTGGAGGAGCAATTGATGTACCTCAAAGGAGATGATATCTATAGGGAAAACAATCACAAGTACGAGGTCGTGAGTGCCAAATTACTAACCAACTTCAACATGACTGACATCCCAAAGTTCAAGGGACACGAAAACTCTTTGAACCATATCCGTGCTTTCAAAGACTACATGTCTATCAAAGACATCAAACCCGAGATGTTCTTAAGGATCTTTCCTTCATCTCTCGACACCATTCCCAAGCAATGGTTCTATTCCCTAGAGCACAAGAAAATCGCCACCTGAGATGACGTCGCAATTGAGTTCGCTAAACAATACGCGGATAATGCCGAGATCCAAGTCAATATGCGCACTTTAGAGGTTCTTAACCAAAATGAGAAAGAAGGTTTCACCGACTTCCTAAGTAAATGGAGGAAGACTATTACCCAACTTGTCGAGCGTCCAGATAAAGCAACCCTCGTGGAAAAATTCGTGGACAACTTGAAGCCCATTTATGCCAGTCACTTAAGGTACCAAAACATTAAGAACTTCAATGATTTAACTGTATTAGGGACAAGAATTGAAGATGATATCCGTAAAGGACTCTTGCCCAAAACGATAGGTTGTGGATATCAAGGCTCAACAAGTCGTTCCTACGGCTCTACTAGCAAGACTGATGAAGTTAACCTTTTCGAATTATCAAAAAAGAATAACCCACAAAGGAAATTCAAAACATTGGCGACACGTACTCCAATGCTTTGAAGAGATTAATGAAACAGGGTAAGCTCCAACCCATAGGGCCTACACCTGATCCAGAAAAGAAATCCAAGTGCCGGGACAAGAATTCATACTGCTAATATCATAGAGGTAAGGGACACGATACAGAGAAATGTTACAAGTTAAAGCATGTACTTCAGGACATCATTGAAAACGGTCGCCTACCAATACCGCGTGGAGGTTAGCCTAAAAATACTCAGAATCCTCTTGGAATTCTAATGATTACAAGTGAAGAATCTACCTTAGATTGTTCACACCTCATTTCTTCAGTCGAAGACGAGGTCCATGCAATAGAGGGTGAAGGGATTTAGTCCACCATTTCCCCTACTATCACCGAATTTCTCACATGGGCAAAGAGTGTGAATAGACAAGTCTCAGAACTAGAAAGTGTAGTGGCAACCCTACGTAATCCCAGTACAACGCCTAAGGAATGTGCGTCACTAAATCTCTCTCAAAATACTACAATGCAAGAAGTAGTAGCCGTGGTCGATGAGCTAATCAACCAAATCATCCACTTGGAAGCCGAAATCATAAGGTTGAGAGAACTTGCTACTGTCAATGGAGTATGGGCCGATGACGATGAAGATGAATACCTCACCGAACACTACCTAGTCAAAATCAGTGAGAAAATAGTCAAAAATAGCGAGGACCAAGATATAGACCACCTTAATCGTTCAGGGCGTCCATATCAAAACACTTCTCAAAATGGTCCTATAGCTAATGGTCCAATTACCAACACCAACGTTGTCACACCAAATGATAGCGAGGATACCTCTACTGACCATTTACTAAAGCAACTACAGAAGACAAAGGCTGATCTTTCAGTCTGGCAACTAGTTGCAAGCTCATTCCCACATCGCCAAGCTTTACTGCAAGCCTTGGCTAAATTAAACGTGGCACATAACTCTACACCTGATGACGTAGTCAACTTGGTCTTCCAAGATTCAACTAAGCTAAGTAACCCAGTTACTTTCTCGGATGAAGATTTGCCACCTTTCGGCGCTAGTCAAAACTTGGCTCTATACATTACTGTCATTTGCCTAAAGAAGAATGTGCCAATGACTTTGGTGGATGATGGCTCGGCAGTCAACATCATAACATTAAAAACGGCATACAAGTTAGGAATCAAAGAGTCAGATTGGACCCCTACCAATCAAGGTGTTCGCGCATATGATGGTACACGACGAAAAGTGGTAGGACTAGTCAATCTTACAATAGCCACTGGGCCGATTGACCGAAAGGTTAACTTTCAAATAGTGGACATCGAAGCATCCTTCAACATACTTCTGGGAAGACCTTGTATTCACGCTTTCAAAGCGGTAACATCCACCCTCCACCAGAAAATCAAGATCCCACTGGATGGCAAAGTGGTGACAATCACTTCGTCACCTATCAAGGCAGTAATAGAAAAGATGTCAAGCAACCAAGTGATTGCAGATCCAGTATATGAGCTTGGGGGCTTCCATAGCATAAACCTTGTAGAGAGTGAGTTGGCACCTTTATACTTCAATCCCTACTCTAATTTAGTGGTCAACCACATACTAAAGTCTCTGGGATACTTCCCGGGAATGCCATTAATCCTGTCCGAAGAAATACCTTTTGCGCCTTATAAAGAAGGAAACTCTCAAAGGATACCACTAGGATTAGGATACAAACCCACCAAAGAAGAAGCTCTAGAGATGCTCACCCAATTCCAAAACCG
Source organism: Silene latifolia (assembly GCF_048544455.1). Taxonomy (NCBI): domain Eukaryota; kingdom Viridiplantae; phylum Streptophyta; class Magnoliopsida; order Caryophyllales; family Caryophyllaceae; genus Silene; species Silene latifolia. Next base: position 2,696,851 of record NW_027413701.1, read on the forward strand.
CAAGAACGTGGGAATCCAAATGCGACCTTACCTCCCTACCCTAAATGGATACTTCGTTAGAGAAGGGAGTCAAGAATACTTTCATGGGTTCCCCGAACCTTGGAATTACAAAGGAAAACAACTAGCTGGAATCGAGATCTTTCACGATTGCTACTTCATTCCTTCGGAAACGGTTCCTACCATCAAGACTCGTCAAGCACCTTGCTTGGACGAACAAGTTGTTAGCTTAATGTTTGGAGAAGATCGATTTGTTCGAGCCGCGCAGGACGAGATCATTACCATGATACTTCAAGACGATCACTTCAACCCTACCGCATTAATCACAGAAACCAATTCGAATCAATAGAAAGGATGGATAAAGCGGATCAAATGGACGAACAACCAAGGAAGACTCTTCAAGCTCACCACTGGAGAAGGACAGATGTTCAAAGAAGAACCAGAAGACAATTAATTCGAGTCAGAGTCAGAGTCGGAATCAGAGTCGGAGTCTAGAGAAGTCCCTAGAGAGTCTCCTCCTATCGTCAATCCCACTCCCCTTAGCTTAGCATCGAGTAGTAATAGTAGTTTGGGAAATGTCCCGACAGCTGTCCCTTTACCGCCACTAACTACTGAACAGATGGCTTCATTGTTTCAAATCTTTTCAAATTTAATATGAATAAATCAGATTCTGCTTACTCTTTGTGTTATCCTGAATGCAATTCTATTACGATGATAATGAGGATGACCCAAACCCAGACTCAATCGAACTACCTCCCTACATAGCTAAAGAAATACTACAAGAGGGAGAAGGAGCGCCGGTTATAGAGAACACTAAAGCCATTAACGTAGGAACCGGGCTAGAACCCCAAGAACTTAGGATAGGGACAACCTTGAGCCCCACTGAAAGGGCCAGTTTTATAGACCTCCTACATGAGTTCAAAGACATTTTTGCTTGGTCCTACAAAGACATGCCAGGGATCGACAGGGATATTGCCGAACACAGAATTCCAATCAAACCAGGTTTCAAACCCGTAAAACAGAAGCTTCGTCGAATGAGGACAGAATGGGCTCTTAAGATCAAAGAAGAAGTCGATAAGCAATTCAAAGCCGGATTCATCAAAGTATCCGAGTACTCAGACTGGGTAGCCAACATAGTACCCGTACCCAAAAAGGATGGGAAAATCCGTGTTTGTGTTGATTTCAGAGACTTAAACAAAGCGAGTCCCAAAGTCGACTTTCCTCTACCACATATCGACATATTGGTGGATAATACAGCAGATCACGCGTTGTTATCCTTCATGGATGGGTATGCAGGATATAATCAGATCAAGATGGCCGTAGAGGACATGCATAATACCGCCTTCATTACTCAATGGGGCACCTATTGCTACATGGTTATGCCATTTGGGTTAATCAATGCTGGAGCTACGTATCAACGCACCGCAACTACACTACTACATGACATGATGCATAAATAAGTTGAGGTGTATGTAGACGATATGATTGCCAAGTCTAAGGATAGAGAAGGGCACATTAATAACCTTCGCAAGTTCTTCCTAAGACTATGAAAGTACAATATGAGGCTCAACCCTCGGAAATGTGCATTTGGAGTAACGTCAGGCAAGCTCCTGGATATGTCATTAGTCAACGAGGGATAGAAATAGACCCTTCCAAAATCAAAGCTCTAATCGAAATACCGCAACCTTAAACAGAGAAGGAAGTCAGAGGATTTTTAGGCAAGGTGCAATACTAAGTCGATTTATATCGAAATTCACCATGATTTGTGAACCTATCTTCAAAAAGCTAAAGAAAACAGATCACACCATATGGGATGACGACTGTCAAAAGGCGTTCGGCAGAATCAAGGAGATACTAGCCAAACCACCAGTACTCATGCCTCCCTAACGAGATCAATCTCTTGGTCTATATCTCACAGTAACCGAAACAGCCATGGGGACTATGCTAGCGCAAACCGTTGGAAAAGAAGAAAGAGCTATCTACTAATTTAGTAAGAAGTTCTTGAGTATGAATGCAAGTACACACCACTCGAAAAGACATGCCTCACTCTTGTGTGGGCAACGAAGAAGCTACGACATTACATGCTTAGCTATTCCGTCAAAGTATACTCCAAAATGGATCCTGTCAAATACCTCTTCGAAAAACCCGTTCTCAACGGACGCTTGGCAAGATGGACCTTAATGCTCTCAGAGTTCGATCTCAAATACATAAATTAGTTTATGTAATAAGTTTTGTTCTTAGATCTAATATCACAAACATATTACTAAGTGTGTAGTAATATTATTAGATTAAAATTTAAGGTACTATTTATATTATCTAATTAATAATATTAGTAGGATTTTAGGATAGTCTTGGAGCAATTGAAAGGAGGTTCTCATACTATTGGTGTAACACCCCAGCCCAAACCGGGTCGGGAGCGGTTACTTATGATAGCTCACCAGGCTGTGTACTTGGCCCACAGATCAACACGGGTCTTTTATAGCGTATTTTGTCCTCACTCATGCGCATCCCGGGAACCTTCCCAGGAGGTCACCCATCCTAAGACTACTCCCAGCCAAGCACGCTTAACTGTGGAGTTCTTTTGCATAGATGACCATAAAATAAAGTGCAATTTGTTGATATGAGTAGTACTTCCAATCCCTTTAAGCACTAGTCATTTAAGCTTATCACTGGACCTCTTCAATTAACATGGGGTGTTAAAATCACTCCCACTTGAAGAACGCAACGTTCTCGTTGCGCTTGGGAGCATAACCGCTAACCCAGAATCCTCCCCCGCTAGGTAGGTGATCACAATGGAGCGTATAACAACTGCCTCCAGGAGCGTATAACAACTGCCTCCCATCACCACACGGACGCAGGGTTGCTCTGATACCACTTACTGTGACAACCCGCGATAACGCGAAAATTATAAGTTATAAAATTCAAAATAGGAGATTTTTGAAACTTTTAAAATTTAAAGCGCGGGTTCACAAAAATCTAAAACACAAACAAAGAATGCGGAAATAAAGATTATATTATACAAACGAGATAGTCAAAGGTGAGGGAAAATATATCCCTCGAATGACAATACAATAAAAGGTGAGTCTAAACAATCCTAAAAAAAACAACTACTAGGCCAAAGTGCTCGTTAGCTCACACATGTCTTCACCCCATGAATGCACCAACTAATACCTGTCATTCATGTAAACATGAACGCCACAGTCAGTGGGGAGTAACTCAAGGTTCTCCCAGCCACAAAATGTCAAAATGAACACAACAAAGAACCCAATTAGATGAATCATGTAATATACTTACAAAAGATATGAACATCAAGTTTATATATTTAAACATGCCAATTAAATGAGATGGAATATGATAGATCAATATTAGCATGATGGAGACTCATTATTCATGTGAAATAATTAATAAATATGAAAGATAAGAATACGGTCATTTATGAAAAGGCACGCATTTCAAGGAATTACAATCATAGATATGAGATTAGAATCCGAATCATGTGAAACAGTTAAGTAAGGGATCAACCAATGCAAATTACAAGAATAGAAACTGTAGCCATTATTTGGAAAACCACTTAGCAAACATTGCACGGGATGTGGCTACTAATGTCACATTCATACTTATGGCTTGCATCTCACCATAAGAACGGATGGAAACATCAATTCCGACGATCATATCGCAACTAGAGGGCTTATAGCTCACCCTTAGTATCCGATAGGACCAAGACAAACAACACAAAGCATAACTCTTACCTTGAAATATAAATACCAATATCTATAACCAAGCAAGACCTTTACTACTCATATATAATATATAATTCCTCTGGTAGGACGACAATGGTACTCCCAAGACTCAGTCCTAGTCTAAATCTGGCCAGACTCTCAGGGCAGAACGGTCCCCGATTCGACATGCGGCAGAACAGTATGCATCCAAGACTCGAAGACAGATCGAAAATCGAGAACCCACAATCGGCAGGACAGTCCGAAAGAGTCGTAAAGATAAGTCAAGCAAAAAAGTATAGCATAAAGGCATTATCAAGAATACGACTCAACCAAGCGATACGAATCAACTTGGAAAGAGACTACTACATGTAATGAACCGATGATAATCCAAGTAAGACATTTCATGCCAAATTATATTCATGAATATGAATAAGTAACCCATTTCTTCAATATTTGTCACTTGAATAAAAATGTAAACAAACGGAAATGAACCATTTATAATAAGCAAAACAAGCATCCAATCATAAATGACTCAATTTAATTAAATAAGTAGAATAATTCACTCATATTTGAGATACGATAAATAAATGAGAATGAACTGATTAAAATTTCATATTATAGGCAAGTGAGACATTTCATCAAATTTTGACTTGAATAAATAATAAATTCCACATTTATAATTAATGTGAGAAAAATATATAAATAAACGATATTTAACGAATTAAGTTACATAAAGCATGAGACGGGATTTAAGTAATTAAAAACAAACACATTTGATTCTAAACAAGTTATCAAGCACGTCTCAAAGTAGGGGACTTGGGCTGTCAATATCACGACCCAACCAACAGCCTTACACGACCTCACAACTAACCACATACGCAGCCCAAAAATAGCCAGAGACGGTCCACGCAACCACTCATTTCACGGCTGCCAAACAACCTGTAATCAACCCCAAAAACAGTCGCATAAACCGTTACACCAACCATCGAGACAACCTGAAAAAGGCCCTCAAAACAGACCCAACCAGGCCGTGAGCAACCCTGACACAGCCATTACCCGACTACCTACCACTACCTAAGCAAGACAGCCACAATCAGGACTCAAAACAGTCCATACGACCACCCATCTCACGGCTGCCCGGCGGTCCATAAAACAACCACCAAACCCGTACCAAAAGCCATCCACAAAACATGTAACAATAACCAAAACGAGACCGCAAGCTTGACACTCGACATGAACCCAATGACCTCAATCACACCGTGACCACCATCAGCGCCCTATCACAGCTGAAGAAAACAGAGCACAAGGTAGTCCAAGCTTCGACTCTAACAGCTCTATGAATTCTATTCCGACTGACCAAGAACATACTCGAAATGGGTACATGAAACCGTAACTCTAGAGTACCATAACAGTCCCAATTTCAGCATAAAGACCGTCTATCACAGCTCCCCAAAACGACACCCAACAGTACCGACCACCCCTATTCCGATTGCCCAAATCAGAGGATAATACCGTTCCAAAACAATCTATTTCAGGCCCTAACATAAGACGAAAATTTACCATTCACATGAGACAAGTAAAGAATCAAACTTTATCAGAAATAAGACATATAAAACGACACAACAAGACGGAATTTCGACATTTGTTGAGTAACCTATCACCGTTACCTCTAACTCTCGAATTCCCGAGTGAAAACGTCCAAAGCACGAGCTTTCCTTCAGTATTCGCGATCTTCAACTAAAAGGGAGGAAAAACGAGTTGTTTGAGTCACCAAAACCGAGTTTGTCATAAGATGCCCATTTCGAAAATTCAACGAAATCAAAACTTTCTTACCTTAAAAGAACGAGGGAGGGACGAGGAAGCTAATGGTGCAAAAATAATGGAGTTTGGTTGAGAAATAAGGGAGAAAATGGGGATTGAAGAGGACGGAAATGGTGTTGCTGTAGCTTTGTGGCTGTTGTTGTTGTTGTTGTTTTTCGCAGGGAAAAGAGGAAGAAGAAAGGGGGTATGTGGGGTGTAGAGAGACACGGTCCACATTCCACAACAACAATAATATAATTAATAATAATAATACATAATAATACATATAATAATAATAATAATAATAATAATAATATATAATAATAATAATATCTAATGATATACATATATAAAGTATAAAGGTAGAGTATAGGTAGGTGAATGTGTTGTTGGTTTTTGATTGGTCCGGATTAAAGTAGGTACAAAGTGAAATGTGACGGTCTAATGTTAGACGTAAATTAAAACGGAATTTATTATTATTACTGTCATTATTATTATCCGACCAAAAATGCGAATACATATATTCTTATATAAATTATGCCTTAAAAATACAATTTAATAATACGTATCTTTATATAAATGAGCTTTTATATATTACTTTTATAAAAATCGTGTTTGACATAAAATTAATTAAATTGAATAATTCAAAAATATATAATAAAGTGATCAAACGGTTTAATAAATTTTAAATGTCAAAGCGGGAAATTCGCGGGTATTACAATCACCTCATCTTTTAAAAAGTTTCGTCCTCGAAACTTGAAAGTAGAAATGAATGGTTATAAAAATAAAACTGGAATTGGAATCGGTAACCAAAACATTTTAAAGGTTACTTAACGTAAGAATCCAAAATTCTTTCAAAACTTTCAAATAAAATTTTCCGACAGAACCCGATCGAAAATTAAATTATTTGCATAAATCAAAATCAAAATACTTTTAAAAACATTAACGGAGAGTTTCCAAAAGTGTAGTCTCATTCATGGAACGAAATTGCTCATGTCGTGCACACAAGAACGCTAACTTTCCAAGTTAGAGACAAATTTAAAACAAAATCAATTCGTCGACAAGCGTAGAACAAGTTATCAAACGTCTCCAATAACGAGTCATAACATCCGGTCAAAGTCAAAATCAAAAGAAAATGGTAATTCACTCAAATTTTCTCTTGCAAAAGCC